>NC_042493.1:34025903-34038213 GCF_005508785.2 Acyrthosiphon pisum | reverse complement strand
GTTTTCAATTTTTTTAGTTTTTTTTTCTATAAATATCAATAAAGTTTTATCTGTTGGGCCAAAAAGTGTAAAAAATTAATATAAAGCTCCTGATACATTGTTACAGTAGAAATTAAAAAATATTAAAAATACATAGGCACAATTTTTTTTTATAAGCATTTAAACATCGAATTTTGACAACATTTATCAAAATCTCGAAAATTATCAATCATTGTAATTAATAAGTTATAAAATGTTCAGTTTTTATAGCTAAAAATTGCAAATTTAAAACAAATGTTCTCATAAATAGTTCATACTGTAACCAAAAAATCTAAAAAATATATGAACACAGTTATTTTTTACAGACATTTTAAATTCAAATTTGGACGAAATTACATATTAAAATCAATATTAACGATCTTTGTTTTTGTTGTAATTTAAAAATATTATTCGGGGATATATGAAACTGAAAAATCACAATATTATTATGGCCTATCCATACAATCTACTATAGTATAAGGAATAAGAATTATGCTCATGATAAGACTGTGCATATTTTAAGGAATTTATTCATAAATTCCATATAATTTAATACCATAGAAAAGTATATAATACGAGTATGTCTTATACCTAGACTGACATACCGTCTCCGCTCAGAATCGTTTTTCTTATACAATGATATTATATCATTGCATTCAAATTTAATACCATCCATTATACAGTGACCCACTTGTAACCTACAGTACAGCAGAGCGACATCCACTTACCCACCTTTTTTTATATTATTTTCTTAATTCTTATAATAAAATATTGGGAGTTGAGACAAAATCAAATATTAATTAGATTTCATAATTATATTTTTATGATAATATAGTTGAAATCAAAATCCACTGTTTTCGGGAGAATTGCCGGTGTCACCAGAACATTCAGGCCCCTGCAGTATTGCTTATTTTCATACTACCTACAACTATCAGTAATATATATTTGTATGTTCTGAGCACCTTTTTACAGGGAAATTTAATCAATTTCAGGGGTAATTTCTACATGGTCCACCGTGTAACACAAAATTTTAAAATTTTAATAATATATTATTATATTTATCAAATTTTTCATTTATACTTAGAAAATTAATATAATTTACTAAGTAATATTACTATTAAACTAAAAATAAAAATTACATAATTATTTTGTACCTATACATATACCTATAGTCTATACACAGTTCTGTGATGTGTTACACGATCACATAAACTGTTTAAAAATCATACTTTTTAAAATGTTGTGTTACGCGGTGGAGCATGTAGAAATGACCACTTAAACTGATTAAATTTCCCTGTAAAAAAGGTGCTCTGAACATACATTACCTACACTTTTTGAGATTATGTGTTACACAATGGAGCATGTAGAAATGGCCGCTTGAATTGTAGAAATCTCCCTATAAAAAAGGTACTCAGAACATACAAATATATAGGAACTACTACTATCAAAAATAAAAGAATTTCATTTAGTTAGATTATATCATTTTTTGTCATTATTATATTATTATAATATGATCAAATGTCTGTAGATTTCTATACTGTTACTTTAAATGAAATCACAGTACAAACTTTTCAAATTAAAATATCTAAAACCAATAAATAAGCTAATTAAAATGCATGTTAATTTCTTTTCGAATTATATGGCGAGTTATTTGTACCTATTATTTATTAAGAGTTTTTGGGGAGTTATTTTTTGGATTGAGCTAGGTACCTATGTTTTAAAATACCGGCATATTTTTCGAAAAAAGACTGCGCACGTCTATGCTAGCTACTAATATACACTATACACATATATGTATTAAGATTCAGAATGCAAACTACACAGATAAATAATTGCATATATATGTCATTACGCACCATTATAATTGCTCATTTAAATAATAATTCATATAATATAAGACATTAAATAAAAGGTACCTATATAATGTCATAATATAATTTACTATTATATAATATACAAGTACACATATGCCTTTTTTTTATGGAATAACAAATTTAGAATATTTACAATCAGTATTAACAAGTTATACAGTGGCTAAATTTGATGAGAGTTTATTGGCGAAAAGGTGAAGAATTTTCCTTGTGGTTCACAATCCCTATCAACATTATATTATTCAAATATTTAGCCATGTATTAGTATACTTTTGCCCCATGCTATTAAAAACTGATATTACGCTTACGCTCTGATATTGTTATATAAATTATAGTTTCTATTCTAATGACTGACCCATGTTTATTTGATATCTATTAATAATATTTTAATGAGAGCAATAGAGCGTGGAAAATAAGCTCTACCCCCAATCGCGCTGTAATTCTCAGAATGTTATTGCCGGTGATCGGCAAGCCAATCACGCACCTCTTACCGAGAAGCTGGTTAAAATAATAAAGTTAAATAATATGCACTGAAAAACAATACAGGGAAATCCAAATTTATTGTTCATGTGTATGTAATGTTATTATTGTTATCGTGTTTATTTAGCGATTTGTCTAACAACGTTTATGCTTCACGATTTCACGTCTTCGCAGTTCTTCAGTTGTTCTTGGCTATCATACATATTACATAATAACGTCCCTCTCGTGTAGGTTACTAAATAATATTGTAATAATGAATCGCATTGAAGACGACAAAGGTTTTTATTACAAATTTAATAGTGGTGAACGTAAGGGAGTTCGGTAAGTTGTGTTTGTTCAAACTTGATAATTAACTTAACTTTGAATTTTGTATACCTATTTATTTTTATTGATTAAATTAATAAATCTTTAATATATTTTTTATTTTAGTTATTTGACTTGCTACCAAAAATTTTGCAAAGGATCGGCATCAATTAGGCAAAATGGTTCGATTGTAAGTGGTAAAGACCACAGTCCTAATTGTTTGCCTAATAATGCTGACAACGAACGCTTAAATGAAAGAATTAAATTTAGGAAAATTTTACTATTAAGAGCTAAACAAGAAACTACTCGTTTAAGAACTATATACGATGAAGAATGCATAAGGTAAATTTAAAAATAATAAATATTTTGTTCATTTTGAAACTTTTTTTATTTATATGTACCTACATCCTTATTGTTGGTAATTTTTTATATTTAAGCATATTTATTATTTTTATTAAACTATTAATTAAATACTTATATACCTATCTATCCAATAACCTTAATCATCTCCTTATACTTATATATTCTTACTAGCTAGGTCAATATCACCAGTAAATGATTTTATTTTATTATATTATTATTGACTTTGTAGTATAATATTAGTTAAGACGTTAACATAAATCAAATAATTTTAAACATAACTCATTTAAAGTTAATAAAATAGTGATTGAGTAAGTTCAAATATGGATACCTTACTATAATTATACATATATTATAATATTTTTTTATTTAAATTAAAAATAGTAATGTGTTAAAACTTCAATATAGTTATCTCAAATCCATATAAAAAAAAAAAATTAAAATAAATAAAACAATAACTAGAAAACCATAATAGGTAATATAATATAAATAGGAAGAAATACTTATTTGCTACTTCATAAAAGTTTTTCATTTTTTTGTCCCCATACTACCTCATTTGGGACATAATTGTAAACCGGGTTCATCAAAGTTAATTACCCTGTTGATATCATTTAAAATGTCTAAACTACCTTACTCTTCTACATAAGATAGATTTCTACTAAACCATTATTGTCTAATTGTTGAATGCTCTGTTACAGCAGTTCTGGCTTATGAAATAACCTCAGTATGCCTTTTTGCTATATCTTTGTGTCTATTTAAAAATAATTTAAACCATTTATACCAGGCAAATTGTTCCTGAATGGATTTTTAATTGCAAATCCTTTAACAAATTTTGTATTGAGTCTTTAACATTTTCTGGGTGTACAAGGAAACCAAATTTAGCTTTAGATAAAATTCAATTAGCAATTTTATTCTCTTCAAACTGTTAATGTAATTTGAGGACCCATTTTACGACATATTGGTACTTTTACTGGAACGCACTGTTACCTAGATGAATTTATCTAGATAATTTAATTTATTAAATGGCTTTTATTTATTATAATTTATAGGTAGACAATTAAGTATTTTATTAAGTAGGTAGTATTTACTAATAACTATCTACATTTTCGATAACATACTATTAAGTTATTCTGTATTGCTACGAGCTTACAAAGAGTGCCATAAACCAATATAAAAAAATTTATCAGATAATTGGATTGTATCTAGATGAAAAAAATGTTTCCATCTTTATCTAGATAACATTATTATAATTTATCTTTATCTATATCTAGATGAAATTATATTTATCTAGGATCTACACTGCCCAGGGGCGTAGGCATAGATTATTAATGGTGGGGGGTTCTGATGTTCAATATCTATAAATTTATTCAACAATGATATTATTAAACTAGTTATTATTTTTTTAATGTCTGTCAGATGATAGTTCCGTAAATTATGTTGAGAACTAAGGAGTATCTATAATTATTATCAAAACAATAAAAAACTACTAATTTGTTCATAAAATATTAATTGTAGTTTATTAAATAGTGTTGCTTAAAATGCAATGAATCATTTTTTTACTCAATTATTATAAATGTCAGCTAACCCATATATCTGTATTTTTCGAATAAAGTTCAATTTTGAGGTATCAGTTATTGTATTTTAAGTAAGTAATAGTATACTATAGTTAGTACATACGTTTAATTTACAATTTATGTGTCTAATCAATGCACATTAAATAACTAAATAAGCTGTTGGTTATTAAAATCCGTATAATATTATTTCAAATACAAGGAGTTTATAGTAGATAACATACATACATGCAAGAATATATGGTTGAAGAATAAATGACGATTTACGACACAATAAAATAATATGCATTTTAAATTTTAAATGTTCAAGAAAAACATTTAAAGTTTTAATCAACTCAACATATTAATGTACTATACAACAATATAAATACTGCATTTTTTAAATGATTTAAATTCATTTTTACGTGTTAAAAATATCGTTACCTACTAAAAATTTTAAAAATGTACGGTTTATTATGAATTGCAATTTTTTTTATGTAAAGGAGTATTAAAATGATTTTATAATTTCAGTGCTACGAGTTTTTTTCTAACTCACGCATATAGGGTGATTTTTTAAACACATTCACCACCCTCTAGTAGTAGGTACATTTATTCAAATTCTGATGACCAAAATGGAATTTAACATAATATAAATAGGTATGATAATGTACTTAAAATGTGACAAATAAAACTGAATAGTACCATACAATTATAGTTTAAATCATTTAAATGTTTCATAATAATCAATTCTGCCTTGAATTTTTGATGTTCTATAAGTTATACCTATAAGTATAACCGCATTTATATATTAAGAATTTAAACTCTATTATATTGTAGTTAGACCGCTTGTCATACCATGTTAATCGAAATAATCATGTCTTAGAACAGCAAACTACTTAAAAACATGTAGATATTATAGTTAAAACTTTAATAATTGATGCATAAAAAAATTAGTATAGCAGGGTAGGTACCTGTATACCTAGCCAGCTAGGTGAGAACCCGAAGAGAACCTAAATATCAACAAAATTATGATATTCAACTTCGACTAATATTGATACGTACCAAATCTCGATAGAAAACTAAAGAGGATTTTGGTCACGTGAATAATTTTATACCGGTGTGATGAACCTTATGACAGGAATAAGAGGTATAACTATATATATAGCTATGCGGTGCACACTATCGTGCTAATAAGGACAAACATACGCAACAACTGTGTATTATGTATGGATAATGCCTTCATGTGAAATATATATTATATAGTGTATAATGCGTAATATGTATTTTGTTGTTGACGGTTTTAGTGCCGGGTGTTTAACGACCATGGACGGATATAATACTGATTCTCGTATTGTTGTATCTTATAGCAATTTCACTCTCGAATTCTATCGTAGGTACAATATATTATATAATATTATAAGTTAAATCGTCGATACGATGTCGGTATAATATAATAGATATAGTTAGTGTGATAACCTACCTAACCTAGTGGTTATTGTGTCGCAGAAACATCGAAGATTTCGTGATAACTGATAATATTATTATTATATTACATAGGTAATATAATAACAATAATATAAGAATCGTGTAATATGATAATGTACGAAACGCACACCATCATTTTCACTGTCTTCGTAAACGACTGAATGTGCATAAAAAATGGCATCTATTCGACGAGGATTAAATGATAAAAAAAACCCGTATCCAAAATCCTACAGTGCATGTGTAGGTATCACACTACTTTTGATTATAGAGAGTATAATTTTAAAACGCATAGTAAAACAAACGAACGAAAAAAATACAAAATTATGACACTAAAAATATATCTATATATTATAGTATTATACATAAATAATTAATATAGTATAGGTATGCAATGCAATACTATATGCAACTGGGATGAAATATATAATTATAATAATAGTAACATTTTCATATTTTTGCATATTAATATATTATTATTATTTGTTAAAAATATAATATTAATAACGCATGGTCGCTGCGGCGGTTATATTGTTGGTTTCAAACTGCACCAGCACGTGTCATACACCATGCCCGGCAACGTAGAATAGATGATGTTAAAATCTTCGTCGAAGTGCAACATGGATATGTTACTCATCTTGCGAGGAGCGCAACACGAACTGATGCCCGAATGTTTGGTAACCATTACGATAACCATTTTCCATGGGCACCAACGAACACTCTCCAGAACAGTAGTTCGCGTTGTACCTCTTGGGCGCAATGACCCAATTGCAGCCAATGTCCTCGAAGTCCATCTCCAGCGGGTGCCGGCAGCACATATTGGCTTCCTGGTAATCTTGGCCCTGAACAAAGCGCTTGGGCCGCGACCATGTGTCGTCTTCCGTGTGCACCTCCAGGTACGGGATCTGCACAAAAACCCACACGGATCAAATTTTGGTGAAGTCGGTGGGTGGGTGCCGGGATACTTGAGTGTTGGTCCGTTAAGTGGTCGGGGTGGATTTTTCACGGTTCAGGGCATGTATACAGTATGCATAAGTATGGGTACTGGGTAGGAAGTAGGTACCTATATATAAATATGATGTCCTGCCTTTAAATAATTAATATTTATTGATATGTATAGAAAAAAAAACGAAAAAAATGTAGGCAAGTGGGTATCACTTTGTTGTACAGTAGGTTACAAGTGGGTCACTGTAATGGATGGTGTTAAATTTGAGTTCAATGATATCATATCATTGTATACGAAAAACGATTCTGAGCGGAGACGGTTTGTCAGCGTATGATAATACTATAAGTATATTTGATGATATTATTGGGAACAAAGTAATTTATATATAACCTATTTACGTTTTAAATTTTCAATCCTAAGCTATAAAAGTTGAACATTTTATAAATATTTAACTACAAAATAATTATTAAATTTTGTCGAAATTCGAACTTTAAATTTTTATAATAAAAAGTCGTGCCTATGTATTTTAAATATTTTTTCAACTGCTGTAGTAACAATATATTAGGAGCCTTGCATTAAATTTTCACACTTTTTACACATCAAATAAAATTTTATTGATATTTATAGAAAAAAAACTAAAAAAATTGAAAATTGACAATGTCCGTAAACAGCTTAAAAAGAGTCAAATTATTTTTAAAATTGTATGGTGTATAGAAAATGAAAATATAAACATTCAGTGAAATTTTTAAGTATTTATAGTCATCCGTATTTTAATTACAACAAAATAAGAAAATCGTTACATGAGAAATCGAGTGAATATCAAATAAATATGAAATTCAAACGTTCATAAAAATTTAATTTTATTTGCTTGAAAACATTTTTTCTATGAAAAAGGTAGACAAACTTATGAGGAATATTGTATCACATTTTCAATACTTAGATTTAAAAAGAAAATTTTTCATGAATTTCTAACTCAAAATAATTTGCAAATTTTCGTCATTTTTACGTATTTTGTCAATATTTGAACTTTAAATGCTTATAAAAAAAAATTGTAACTATGGATTTTTAATATATTTCATCTGTATTTGTAACAATATATTAGGAGCCTTCTAATAAATTTTCAAGCTTTTGTACCTAACAAATAAAGTTTTATTGATATTTATAAAATAAAAAACTAAAAAAATTGGAAACTGAAAATGTTCCTAAACAGCTCAAAATAAGTCGAAATATTTTTAAAAAAAGGCATGGTGTATAGAAAATGCTGATATAAACAGACATCCTTATGTGCGTGATGTTCTTGTTTACGTAGTACGCGTGCACCACTAGTGTCAAGTCCTTTGCCTCGTCAGTGGTCATGAACCAGTCGGACATTCTGATCCTCTGTAGGTCAATAGGCACCCAGCCCGGTTCGGTGATGTTGACCACGCGCTGCAAACACGTAAAAGTGACAAATTATCACAAAATAAAATAAAATAAAAACAGGTGGACATTATATTATAATCATTAATCACATAATATAATATATTATTATGCTCGCAACTAGGTATTTAATACTATTATATTTATATATAATTCATCGATTACAATATTGTATATCGTATAGTATATATCGGCTGTCTGCGGAAATCGATTGCGACTAACTCGATTAGACTATAGGGTCATCGCGTCGAGGCTGCTCACCTTTATACTGGGCACGATCAACCAGTGCATGTTGTTTGGGTCGACTCTATATACATCGATCATGACTACCGGGTCGTCGATTACCACGGCTGCATACTAGTTGCGTCCCAAAGATAACTACGAAAAAAGGTCTAATCCGATTTGCGGCCTGAGTTTATTTTGGATACAGACGAGTTGCGGCCCGGGTTTCTTTAATTCAAGATAATTTAATCTTGACTGATAAAATATAATCACAGTATCCATATTTTGTTGCCATAAAAATGTAAATAATAATGTTGATCGATATTGATGTACTAAAAAGATTTGTACGACATAATATAATTAACTTCAATACTCGCAGAACAAATATAAATGAAAAAGAAATATTTATTAGAAATGTTTAAAATAAAACCAAATTGACAAACTTGAATTTAAACAAATACTTACCCTACAAGTTATTACCAGTGCCATAATACCAACGAAGTTTACTCAATTATTCTAACATTGTTAACTTTAAAATATCATATACGTTTTTACCAGTGCAAAATGTTTAAATGAAAGCAAAACATCATTTTTAACCTACCTGCAGTATCTACTGATGCTACAGACAGTCTTAAGTCTAAATACAAATGTGAAGGAAAATGAGGCTTTTTTAATTTTAATTTACATATTTCAATTAATTTGATTTTAAATTTCGGGCCGCAATTCGTGTGTAACCCAAAAAAACTCGGGCCGCAATTCGTATACACCCCAAAATAACTCAGGCCGCAATTCGGAAGAAATTTTTACCTCGGGACGCAACTAGTAGCCACCCATTACCACGTCTAGCCGTCTCTTGTACAACCACATGATTGCTTTGGTGATCTGTTGCTGGCTCGTCTGCTCAACGTAAAGTAAAGTAGATAGTGACCCTGTAGTTTCTGTGTCGTGGGATTTGTGTGTCACACAAAAACCGACACCCAACAAAAGTTTGGCGGTCGGTATAAGTATTATTATTTTATTAATATTACACCATAAATCATGTTTATTATATCATTATGAATGTTATGTTTTTGTTATTTTAGATTCTGAGCGGAGCGAAGAAGCTAGTGATTTTACAATGGTGGTTATTTATTTATTTTTTTTATCCTGCATACAAAAGTTTTACTAGAAGGAGTTCTTCGATTTCAACATATAGTACCTTATCTTTTAGCAAATTGGATCAAGATGGTACTTTAGAGAGGTAATAGTTCAATAGTTATTTAATGCCACGGGAAAAACTACCGACAAATTACGAAAAATCTCTAAAAATGGGATTTTAATTTCTAACGCTATTTGCTTATAACCATAGAACGAATAAAAAATAACAATATTATAATATTAATTCAACTACCTAACAGGCTATAATAAATAATAACAATATAAAAAATCCAGACCGACAAACTGTCTCCGCTAAGAATCATTTTTCTTATAAAATGATATTAGGTATATCATTGTATTCAAGTTTAATACAATCCATTATACAATCACCCACGTCCCACTTGTAACCTACTGTACAGCAGAGTGACATCCACTTTTTGTTATTATCATTATTATTATAACCGCGTTAGGTAGCTTTAAAGGACGACTATTTCATCAACCCAGGATTCAGCTGCAATTTCCCTCACATTTCTGGATGTTTATACACAATATTTGTAAACACAAAAGATTATATTATCTTATATAATATATATACATATAACAGAATTTATGTATCTATTTAATTTATGCACTCCTACAATATTCGTACAATCGCAATGAGACCAGTAATTACCATTTTGGCGCCCCATATTTCTCAGTTTCCTTTTACTCTTTGTCACAAACAAACATTTAGACCCCCTCTAATTTGCAATTTACTTTTTCTCTCCATTAAAAGTCACAGAGCTTGAAACCGTTTAAAAAACTGTATTTTTTGAAAATTGTTGTATCTTGTCATTTTGGAAAGTTTACTTTACACAACAGGCGATTTGAACGTTCGATCCGGCAATTCAAAAAAAAAATGAATAAACTAAGAATGGACGTTACACATTACGTTAATTGAAATTGTAACATAATAAATAATAATTAATACAAAAATAATTATTCAATACCTACAATTATTGATTACTAATTAATACTTATAAAATCATCTAAATATCGTCATTAAAAATAATTTATAAACTATAAACCATCGTAACAAAAATTTATAAATATTACCAAATCACATAAAAATATTATATAGTTTTCCTATTATATAATCACATAGGTACGAATAAACACCTCATTAAAGCATAATATTTTTAGATAAGTATGTGATATGATGTATCTTATAATATATAAATAATAAATATGTATGTCCTTGATGGGTATATAGAGTCGAGACCAAGGTGTATTGATAAGGTGTCGTCACTTGTTTGAAAACTTGATTGAAAATTTTACTACAGATAGACGTCACCACCGGGAGCGCTATATGTCCTAAAGAGGCCGAAAAACGAACACTTTAGTACACTAAAACTATAGAAAATTTAAAATATATTATGATTTGAGGAATAAAATTCAAAATTTTTCATTGCATAATGACTTCTATGTTCTAAATTATTTGTATACATGTATTTAAATACTTTCTTTTTATCAAATACAACTTTAATATTATTAAATATAATTAACTAAATTGTCATTTTTAAATTTCTTATTACAAAAAAAATGTAAGAGGTAATTCACTAAATTATCATACATAATGCTTTCAAAGTGTTATAATTAACAAATAATAATTATTAATTATTAATTAATATATTGATTTTAAATAGAATTCATAATACTGCTAGTACTAGTATTATACTAGTATTCATATTACCTATGTGTAACCAAAATGCATATATTTTGAATTTCTTATATAAGCATTAATTATTACTCAGTTGTACCTATCACCATTGATTTTATAATATATTCATAGTATTTATTGTATATTATAAAATAAATGTTATTACTTATCCTGGGGATAGAAACATATATATCTATATGTTAAATGGTTGATAGACTTATATGAACATCCTAGATCAATGCTTATTTTCTTTAGACTTTAAGTGTTTATGGAAAAAGTTTAGATACTTAAATTTTAATACTATTATTAATATTTCTCAAAGGTATATTAAAACATTAATTTACTATGAATTTTAATAATTTATCTGTTTGAAATAGTACATGTAATTTTAGTGTATATACCTAATTTAGAAAAAACAATTATAATAATTTTGATTAAGGGGCCTTGACAGTTTTACATTAAATTTAAAGAGCCTCATTTCAAAACAATTTGAGAAGCACTGTACTAGATTATACTGTAAAATATCTAAATATATATATAACTATCTGTTCCGGTAAAAGATCATGTTTGCAATGTTGCATTTCAATTTAAAAACTTCATATACATTTTTCTAACATAATATGTAGTTATTGAAGAAATATATAAACAACATTTTTGACAAAGGTTGGTTGCTCAATACACAGTCAAATATATTAACCAAATGTATCATAATGCATTATGTCGAAACAAGAATGATATTCACTTGCAAAAAAAAAAAATTAGCAAGTTGCTAAAAAAAAGAAAACACCAAAAAAACTAAACAATTTTTCAAAATTAGTTTGAA
>NC_042493.1:34003236-34023797 GCF_005508785.2 Acyrthosiphon pisum | reverse complement strand
GTACGTGCAAAACGACATCACTACTGTCGACGCGCATTCTGGCGGAATGCGATAATTCCGGACCATGTTTTTACGCTTCGTTCGGCCGTGTTCGGCGTCCTTTCTCTAATGTTCATGGTCGAGACGAAGGAATACATAATATAAATAATAAATATATACCATAGACCTTATACTCATAGACGGAACATCCAGGCGGGATGCAGGTGGGTGGTGCGGTCTTTCCTAGCGTGCCAGCAGTGAAGCCATTCCTTGCGACCAAAAACATTGTTATTAACATATACCATTTTATAATTACAACTTCATTATTGTATACTGCATAGACCAAAGCCAAATAGACTTATAAATTATAACTAGCTAGACTATATTACTATAATAGTTTTATTGTAATTTGTAAGTAGGTACTAGTAAGTTGTAAGTAGTACCTAGTATAAAATAAGTTTAATATATGCTTTTTATAAAATGGTGAAGAAAGCAGCTCTTGGACGACAAACTATATTATATAGTATATATAATATTATCTAACTGAACATTTTATAATAATGAATATAGAAAGTTGAAGAACTTGAAAAAGAAGGAAAAAGAAGAAGCACTTAGAGAAGAAGCTGGATATTATGCTATTGATATATGTTATAATCAGGGCTCGTTACTTCATGCACTAAAAAATGCATAAATAAGCATGCATTCATGCACTAAAAATTATCAAAATATGCATTAAAATATGCACTAAAAAGTTCGAAAATATGCATTAATATGCTCTAACATTTTTAAATTATGCACTCAAAATATGCATTATGTAAAAAATTATGAAAAGTTTTAAAATAATAAGAATTAATCCATATATATTTAAAAAATTCAAATTCCTCCACAAAATTTTGCAAACGGCCCGCAACTGTTTGTTTTTCTTTCGGCATTGTTAAAATAAAATATGAATAATGTGTACAGTAGTAACCTACCTATACCTCACATGAAA
The DNA here is from genome assembly GCF_005508785.2 of Acyrthosiphon pisum. Classification (NCBI taxonomy): domain Eukaryota; kingdom Metazoa; phylum Arthropoda; class Insecta; order Hemiptera; family Aphididae; genus Acyrthosiphon; species Acyrthosiphon pisum. Next base: position 34,022,827 of record NC_042493.1, on the reverse strand, counting down.
ACACTAAAACAGGAAATTTAATGGATAAACGCATACGACTCATACGAGTAAACTCATCGGCAAGTGTAAGAAAACTATACTATAGAGTGTAGCAATGTACAAAATTATAAATGCTGGTTGGTGAGAAGCTGCCACTTTATACGGTGGAGGATGGTAGTGGTAGCGATTACACTGTTTCCGCGATATTTCGTAAAACGCATAAAATCTAAATAAGTATGTAGGTATACTAGGACATTAGGTAGTCACACACTCACTGAATAAAAATAAATCAAAACACTACAATTTTGTAAACAGGAGTAAATAAGAAAAAGTAAATAAGAAACAAGAAACATTTCAAATATTTGTCTAAAAAATATTTTTATGAAATAATATGCACTAACGACTGTAAAAAATCGACTATATGCCAAATATGCCTTTACACCCAAAACATACAAAAACATGCACTATCAAACTTCATATTATTATTACTATTGCTATGAAATATTGCCATGAAATGGATTTGTATCTCAGCTAGCATGTTTTCCTGTGTAGCAAAAAAAACATGCAGATGCATGAACTTACGAGCCCTGGTTATAATATTACTGTATAAATCATGATATAATGAATATAAACATAAATAGGATCGTCATTCGACAGTAAAAGGGGAAAAAAAATTAAAAATATATTTGTATAATTAATAGGTACATTATATTCTATAATATCGTTGAATTGAACAATTTATATTCAAAAGTCAACAGTCACAATTCAGTCACAAAAAACTGATCAATAATATCTACAAAAAGTTAAGTTTAAAAAAAATATAATTATAAGCAGTGCAGTTAAAATAATTCAGAATTAAATAATAGTATAATTCAGTCCCTAAAAATGTATTAATAATATATACAAAAAGTCAGTCAATATTTGAAAAAGTTAAGTTTAAAAAAAAAACAATTATAAGCCAGATACGTATATTACGTATGCTTCTGGGATGAGGAAGCACATTATTAAAACTTTTCCTTACATATCGATATGCCTTGGTAGTTGGTTGAATAAAATTGTAATGTTAAAGCAAATTTTCTTAATTCAGACGAATAAGGCGTTTGTTGATAAGTCGCAGGCGCAACAGAATTAAAAATTATTGTACAATACGATAGGCCTTGTGCGCATGTGTGGTGTACGGGTGTACTACCTTGATCAGCGCCCTCACGCTTGGACACCGGAATTACAACCACGTTCCGTCTATGAGTATAAGGTCCATGCCCATGCAACTCCCCAACCTATTAACACAAATCAGTAGTGCTCTTATTGTCGGGTCCCGCTCTGGTGGCGCGCTCTAGTAGTAATTTGTATTTTAATAATTTATTACTCATTCAAAGATTAAACAAATAGATAAACATTTTTACTGTTATAAATTTATAATAGTAATTATTATTTAAAAGTATAAAAATATAAAAACACCTAAAAATAATAATAATAATAGTTAGTACTTTCAACTTTGGTACTTAAGTAGTCACTTAAGGACAATGTGCCAATAACATGGGTCTGTATATTTTGGCGGTATTTTACAGTCATAGGCTCATAGATTTTTACTATGAGCAAAATAATGCCGATAATATTCAATGGATCGTTAAGCCCACAGTCTTAATTAATTTTTTTAAGTCGACAATCATCGAAATAATATTTTGGTACTTGGCCGGTAGATGGCGCCACCAGAGCGGGACCCGTCAATAAGAGCTTCATATTCGGGGATTAGTTGCCAGACCTAATAATCTAAGACCGTGATAAGGTCTATGATATATACCTACATTTAAAGATTATGTTAACGTTTATGTGATAACTGATAACTGAAAACTGATAACGTAGATATGATAAATGATAACTGTCAACGTAGATTTGATAACGCACCAGCGGGCTCGCGGCGGCCCTTGGTAGGGTATTATTATAGTAGTGGTGGGGGACATTATACTTTGCGTACGTATGCGAGCGATTGTCGTAAACATCAGTTAAATGAGATAGAATAATATAGAATATTATATTATAATTTAAGCATATGCAAATAGGTGGCTCAGTGGTACAGTCGTCGGCCGGCGAGCGAGGGGGGCCTGTGTTCGACACCCGGTCCGGGAAATACATTTTAAAATTATTTTCCATGCGCGTCGGCCACGATTTAAGATCGTAAATCATAATTCAATAATTTAATATCTTAAATCGTGGCGTCGGCAATGTTGGCTGACGGCGGTCAATAGGTAGGAAGAGCGGGGTGGCGAAGGTATATCGTATACGTATGTGGTAGATAGTGGGATGATCTAGATTATACACTGTGTATAAGGATGATTCAAGTAGCTCATGAGCGGAAGGTGTGTACATAATGAGCAAGTGGTATAGGGATCAGCCAGCAGGATGAGGTTCCAGAACTCTCTTTTTATTTCTACTATTATAACATGAATGCCTCAAGTTTGGATTCTGATATTTTGCCTCTTAATCTGTTTTTAATACATTTTAAAGTTGAAAATGTTCGCTCACATACTACCTACGAAAACACAAACAGTACAGATCAATTATTTATAGTGTATTTAAATAATTTAAAAAATATATTTGTACCTAAGTTGATGGCAGTATTAAAAGATATTTGTATGCTAATCCTAGATTACCATAAGCATTGCTATACATACTATAGGTACTTAACTAAAATATGAAGACAGCATACAGTTCAATCCACTACTTATTTTTATTGAATTTTGGATGTCACATTCTTCAACTTCATCACTTAATCCATCATTTTTGTTTTCAAAGTAAAATAATTATGGTAATATTTTCTTAAGACTGTCCCAATTTTTTGCAAAATTGAATAGTTCAATTTGAATGAATTGGCGTTAAAACGTTCATCAAATATTGCAGGTTTTTTACAGGGTTCATTTAATGCTATGTCTGGTAAACTGCTATGTCTGGAGATGGACAAGATAAGTTCACATAACATTTCATTGTCAGTAAACCTTTCTTTGATTTTGCACACAATTTTATTTAAAATCGCATTATGTACTAAAAGTTTGGTAAGCATTTACAATTAATTGATCATGTGATACCTCACCAGGTAGTTATTTTTTCCTACTTCTTTTTTCAGGTAAATGGTCGTCAGCAATCAAATTATCAACGTCCACTCCATCTAATTCTTATTCAAACTCTGTTGATGCCCACTTAACAAAATTGTTTGCTATCAATTGTATGCCATTACAATCTATCTTTTATTTAAACGTTTTAATGCGTCATTTACAAGTTCTTGGGATCTTAACAAATCAATACCACTTGTTTGCAAATATTTTGATAGAAGCCATGTTATTTAAATCATTCTTTAGTATAGATAAATGCAGTTAATATAGTAGAATACTTCAAGAGCTCAGTTTTTAAACATTTTGCTTTTAGCCTATATCTGTCGACTATAGCCGTGAATCAAACTGTTGCCGTGTTTACAAGTTACAATTGGTAAAATCCAATATTTTATATAAATAAAATATGATAAAAATACAGTCTACAAATGGTTTAAATTTATAATTAAAATCTGTTATTTTAAAAAAAAAGTACACTACAGGAAGATCGTCCCACTGGGAAAACTCCCGACGTTCCGCCGGTCCAATCCATCCCTTGTGACATCGTTGCACAAAAATAACGAACGCAATCGTGTTATGAAAAAAGTTGAAAAAGGTACGGCCGGTAAGCAGCGTACGCAATCGTATTCTACCCGAACGTACATAGTCCAGGACTTGAAACGGATTTTAGGAACCGGTATAAACCGTTTAAAAAATGAAACCGATAAAAATTGAAGACCAGTATACAAAATCGAAATCGAAACCAAAACCAAAATTTTTTAATACCGGTACTGAAAAATTAAACCAAAATCGAAAATCGGTTTCAAGCCCTGTAAAGGTGATGACCCAAAATGTATATTTCCCCTTATTTCATTAATGCCTCCACTAATTTAAATAACACTTTTATTTTATCATTATCACTCCATTTATTCCTAATAAAAAAATCAACCTTTATTACCAAATAAAAGTTAAAACAAATTATAATTTTAGATTTTAGCCTATTTTTATGTCTATATAATAAAATACATTATAATATATATTTTTTCTAACTACAAAATTTCAAATTTGTTTTTAAAACGGCTTATTTGGCTTATATTTCCATAAAAACCCCAAAAAACATTAATATTAAAATTCCTATACTAGGCGGGTTAAAGTAGCAACCCTAGCGTACGCAGCGCAGCCTGTGGCCTATTAATCGTGCGACTCTTTTCGGTTCATTTTTTTCATGTGGGCGGTCGCATTTGGTCTCTTTATTGTTGTTTTCATGGATGAAATATACACAATACATAATGTTTTTACTGATAACAGAGAGGTAACGACAAAGCACGGACGCAGGACTCCACATGGATATTGGCATTCAATACGGAAACGTCGAAAACTTCGGTCCATTGTTCTAAATCCAGGATTCAGATTCCTTGAATTTGTATTAGTCAACGCTTTTGATGTTTCAGCAAGTGAAATCGACACAAGGATTCATTGAGTTTCTGGTGTGTAGATTGACAACCCATTACGGGTTTGCGGTGCTCGTGATTGTGATGAACTTGTCCAACGACCCATTACCGAGTGAGAAAATTATAAGTTTACCTTACTATCATAGTCATGACCGTTCTTGGTTTTATTATAAATGTTTTTCTTACTTGAACTTATTTAGTCTTATTATACGTAGTTTTCTTGAGTTTTTGGTCTTGTTGCAGGAGTTGAATTAATGATAGGTAATTTTTATCGCAAACTTGTAACTAACTGTTATTTTTATTTATTTATTGTGTTTTCCTTATTGTTTCATTTGTATAAAAAACATATTACAGTACATTATAATATAACGAATCTAAAACACATGGTCTATTTAAAAATTATCTGATACCATTATGATTATAATATTATTATTAGGTATATATTGTGTTATACTTTAGTGTTAATTACATTTTGAGATATAAAATTAAACTAGTACACTGTAACTTTTTGCATGTAAGATTTGTAGAGGTACATAATACAACAGTTTAATTAACAGTTTATATTATTTAAATCATTATTCAACTATTTATTTAAAGTCCGTAAAAGATAATTTTAAACATTTTTCTTGCTTTACTATTATGTTTACTTGGACGTCTACCTACCTTATTTCACTGACCCAACCTAATATTTATATTTTTTGTTTTCAAAACAATTTCCCTGTTATTTATAACTAAAATTATTATTCCATAGTAAATATTTTGTAAGCATTATTATACATATCTAACTTTATCATTATGAGGCCAAACAAAATACATTTTCATAAGGTATTACCTACTATAGAAGCTTGCCAGTATTAATTAACAATTCATACTTTAATTTATACCTAACATAAAGTTATAACAACTGAATTATTTCAAAACCATTTAAGTATACATTTTTCAAGTTAAGAAACAGTCCAACTTGTAGGTAGGGATGTGGCAACACTACATGGCAAGTGTACAGATACCTTGACTCAGGAGAAAGAAAGGGTTGCCCTAATGCTGCCCGAGAAGAAATTGGTTGCTGTCGACTATGTTTCTTTACTTGAACAGAGGTTATTAAATATGTAAATAGTCAATGCCATACTTGAGTTGAAATCGAGGTTGAAAGTATATGTAAGTTTAAATATAATAGTATTTGTAGGGCCTCACCTAACGAGACGGGCAGATAGACAGAGGCAGTGGTATTGTTGTAACGCTCAGCTACTTCCAAAAAAAAAAAAAAATGTATGGTTTGGGAATATCATAGTAAGATGCAATTTTGAGCAAAAGAATTTTATGATAACAGATGATTACAGTTTATATGGATTTTATCTATAGCTAAATATTCATGAATTTCCTTAAATATACACTGGTTGAATTAGTCATTACTTAATGATTAAGATGATGTACTATTGATGTAAATTATAATAAAATCACTATAAATATTAATTCCACTATGAAAAAATTAATTCTTGTGTTTTGTTTAATCCTAATTGTTTCATTCATATAATTAACATATACATTACAGTACATTATAGTATAATAAACATAACATTATTTTACCTAGCTCTAGGGACTACGCGGTCAATAATTCTTTAAACCAATGTAATTTTTAACTTAAAATGTAACTTGCTTAACTTAAGTAACTGTAACCTGTTACACAACATAAAAATATCTAGTAGTTTTAGAGTGACTTGTAACTTGTAACCAGTTAAAATAAATTGACGAACTTGCCCAACCCAGAGGATAGCATTCAGTTGTAATTGTAAACAAATATATTATCATCAATTGTTGTCCAGATGTATATTATATAAAAAAAATAGAATCAAATAGATATGATTAATAAATTATGAGCTCAAATATGATTTAGGTAATTAAATTTAATATGTACTTTGGATTAATAAATATTTCGATCTTTAGAATACTCTTAAATTACTACAATGAAAGACTACATACAAGTTGCAGTCACTGGTGATGCTGATGCTGTTACCAGGTATTTGCACATAATTAAAATCATTTTATTCATTTTATTTTTTTTTTTTTTTAATTTAATAATTACATTTTTAATTTTATAGTGAAACATACGTCGAAAACACTATTAAAAATCGTGCATGGTATACCGTTGAAGATAATCATGTTTCTATGGTTTCTAAAAATGTTGAGAAAGTTATTAAGGTTGAAACTGATATGTTGGATGATTGGATGTGGGAAAGTAGAATCGGAATTACCAAAGATGTTGCCAACCAAAGTAATATGAAGTTACCCTTGGATTGTCAGGTAAAACCCTTTTTAAATATGTTATTTTTGTTGTATGCGGTTTATCGCTTGCTTTCACGCGACTTATGTTTTCTACCTCATTTTATTTAGAACATCATACATATTATATAATATATATTGATATATTTGAATTAATTTACCATGTATATAAGTTATTAGAAACATTTTATTGTTTTATTCACTAGAATATATCTTAATAACTTCTGGTGTTTTTCTAAAAATACTATTTGGTATACTCTCGTTTATGAACTTAATGCAGTGATACAAATATGCAATAAATATTGTGATTTTACAAGTTCAAAACAAATCAAATCCAACCCTTCGAAAAGCCGTCCGCGAAGTACTTTTTTGCAAGGCTCTTATGAAATACATTAACAAATCTTCAAACTTTAACAAAAACACATTTTTTATTACCTATTTTCTACCTACATTTTTATTTTCACAAGTCAGATTTAATTTTTTATAACATTTCAATTGATAATTCTTTTGGAAATTCTTATTAATTTGTGGCAGAAACACTAACCTTTTATTTATAAAAAATATAATAATCACGATCATGAACAATGATTAATAGAGCCATACATTATGTATTTAAATGTGGTAATAACCAATCCTAATTCTTTATTATACGGTTTTAACTTTTAGATAATTAATACAATTTTATATAACAATAAATAATAACAAGTAATATAGATTGCTTAAATGAGATTAAATTGATTTGTTTAAATATTAAAGTATATGTACTATTTTTATAAGGTATACCCTAATTTACCAAATGGTAAATGGGTATATTATGAATCCCAGACGAAAAGTATGTGGACAAAAAGTGCATTTTAAAAAAGTTGTAAAAAAGTCCAAAAATACAAAATATTTTCTATAACATTTTCATTAATAGTTATATAATATAGTATATTATATAGGAATATATTTCATATATAATTAATATTCATTTAAAAAATGTACATAATTCATTTTCTTATAAAATATTAATATTATATTAAATTGTATAACAATTCCTTGTACCTACCTACAATTTATAAATATCATAAAAAATGTTTAAAAAAAACAGTAAATACCATCGATCACTCTACAATAATAATAATAATTATAATGACCACTATTTTGAATAATTAGTATGAGGAAAAATAATCAAATATAATATATTAATATTGTATAAGAAAATTAATTACATATTTTAAATGCATATCAATTATATAATATATTACATTATTAATCTTTACTGATATATAAAGAAGAAAAATTGTTTGTTCCGGGTAATATCTGGAACTACTTACCATCAGAAAGTTACATTAACTAGATCTATAGGCTATATTTAATTTCGATAAGTGGCCCTAAATTTTTTTTATTGCGAAAATGTGAATTTTTTATAGAAATAATAATAATAGGTAATGATATATTTTTGTTTATTTTATGGTTGCTACTGGTTACAAAAAATAAAATAGTTATTATGATTTAATATCATTATTTTAGACCTGTATTTATATTTAGTCATAACTCATAGCCATCACTCTTATGACTGTGTTAATAATCTTTAATGGAGATTATGATGGGGTAAATTCATGGGAAGTTTTGAACTTCAGTAAAGCCGGGTATTAAATGAAGAATTTAACACAAATGTTGAATCATTTAAAGTTGTTATTTTCAATGGGCAATGAAGTGCACAGGATTAGCTAGTTATTAATATAATTATTATGAATGAAAATTTATTAGAATATTTTGTATTTTTGGACTTTTGGTCTGGCAATATAAATGTGCTCGGACTTGTTGTCCGATAGTAAAAAAATGAGTACGTATTTTTTTCCAACTTTTTTCAAAACTGACTTTTTGACTGATTACCGTCCCTAACCTAACCATAGCTATAAAACATCACTGTTAACAACTCTAGAAAAAACAATCAAAAGTATCTTTGCTAGCATTTTTAGACATTCCGACGCTAGCTAACAAGACTGCACACGTGTGAATCCATATTTTTTGGAATTGAGTAAAGATATACAAATTTGGTAGAAGATCGCATACAACACTATGCATTATAAATGGTGTGCGTACATGTGGTAGACAGCATACAACATTAATACTTTAAATTCATTAACATTAATTATTTTATTGATAAATCATTTTTTTCTCACAGGATGTCGCAGATAATAATATTACCTTAAATCATGAAAATACAAGTGATAAAATATTTCATTGTAATATTTGTGGAAAAAGCTTTGAATTAAATCATCTTTTAAAAAATCACTTGGCCGAGCACAGAAGACAAATAAATTATAAAACTAATAAATGTACATTTTGTGGAAAACAGTTTAAGTTAAAAATTGGTTTGAATAAACACATTCAAAAACATCACAATTCTGTATATAAATGCAGATTTTGCAGACAAAATATTGAATGCTCTAAGTATATTGAACACGAAAAATACCATGAAAGAAGAGATCAAACTAAGTTTGATACTATTCCTAATATAAAATGGAAGAAAAATCAAGAAAAGTTCATTCATACAACAGTCGGAGACCATTTTCAACAACAAATAAACATACAGCAATCAAGTGTATCGAGACAGCAATCAGTTGTACCGACAGCTTCACAAATCCCAATGGCAAACAATTTTGATATCCTAAATATAGAGCAAGAAAAAAACTTGTGTACAAATGTCAAAGAAAAGAACAGTCCAAATCAAGTGGATTCAGTGAATAGCAATGAATCAACTTTGGCAAACAAACCTCGTGAACTAATGGCGAAACAAAACCCTATTAATATAGTTAACAATAATATTGTATCTACAGTTAAAGAAACGTCTTATTTCTGTATCAAAAAATTGCCTAATATTACAAATGGATTTCGCAACGATGATAATGATCAGACATCACAAAACAATGTAATTTTTATATGTAGAATTTGTAAAAATATTCCATCTACAGAAATACATGCATTTGCATTACATATGAGTGATCACAATGAGTGCAATATGCATGAATGTATTGTATGTGATAAAACATTCAACTCTGTAGTTCTTTGGACACACCATATGATCTATCATCAACAGCAAATAGATTTAATAAATTTGTCATTAAAAAATAATGAGAATATTAAACTTGAACCAATTGTAATCCAAAACAACATAAATATAGAAGACAACACTGATTCTGGGACAATGTCAAGAATGAATCAAGGAATGAACATTCTTGAAAACATAGAATCGACTAATATATACGAAAACAAATTATCTGGTCCAGTAAATAATCAAAATAACAACCTTATCAACCATATTAATAAATGCAATGAGAAGAAATCAACATTTTGCAAGATTTGCAACATACATTATGCACATCCTGGTGCTTTAACCAATCACATGCGTATTCATGGTGGTACAACATACAAATGTCAATATTGCTACATGGAATTTAATAGGAAAGGCATTTATATTATGCATGAGAAAACACACGTATATAAAAATAAAAAAGAAGAACATACAACAAAACATACTTTAAATATGTATGAGTGTAATGACTGTGGTCAGCAGTTTAAAACAAATCTTTCTCTAGGTCATCACATTTTGAAAAACCACAGTGCCAATATTTCTACATCTATTAAAAATGAACGTGTCGAGAATTATGAGAGACAAAATACTTCCCTAGAAAGAATCAATTTTGATTTTGTTCAGTGTAAAATTTGTTTTAAATTCTTAAAAACCAGAAAATATTTAACATTACATATGAAATTACACAGTGATGTTAAACCATTCAAATGTGATAAGCAGGGCTTGTAAGTTGTCTTGTTAACAACTTCCTACATATTGTGTAAACATTTTGTAAGTGTATAGTAAATATTTAGTCTGCTAGAGGTCGGCGCATTTGTTGTAGTGCATGTAATCTGCGTGATATTAAATCACAATTGTCATACTCCTGAACAATTACAAAAATGTCACTTATCATACTTGTGAGCTACGCCATCGATATTATATATATATATATATATATATATGTCATATATTTAATGTAAGTTTAAAGAATTTTTTTATTAACTATAACTTGTGTTGTATATTCATTTACTGTCAACCTGGGTATTCATTAAAATTTGTATTACATTGTGTATTTAACTGATTAAGTTTAGTTTAATAATTAAGTTATTTTAATTTGTTTATTTTATAATTTAGAACAAAATGCTACTTCCAGCAAGATATTGTTGAACAACTTATTCAATTAAGTTAAGTTTTTACTATATATTCATTGAATGTATTTCATATATTATAAACAATAATTAAGGAATATTATTTTATTTATTAGACTTAAGTTTTTAGTTTTTTTTCATTAACAATAACTTGTGTTGTATATATTCATATAATGTCAACCAGGGAATTTATTAAAATTCTTATTACATTGTTTATTTAACTGATTAGGTTTAATTTAATAATTAAGTAATTTCCATTTGTTTATTTTATCATAACTCACAGCAAAATAGTTTATAACAAGCATTTATAATTTGATTATGTTAGTTTTAATTAAATATATGATATAGTTTTTTTAAATTCTTTAAGTTTACTATCGATTTTCAGATATACATTATTAGTGTCAATTATGTTACTTCCAAGAATCTATTACATGTTAAGTTGTTTAGCTCTTCTTAAAAATGTGTTTATACATTGGTGTTGCGAGGTTCCTGACTTACAGTTTTAAATTAAACTATATTAAATAACAATATTAACATAGAAACCCGTAAAAACATTTTGATATAATATTTATTTTAGTGATGTTCAAAATAAGGGTGGAACTTTGTAGGTGATAAAAGTATAAACACTATACAGCTCCATGTCACCATGACTCAGGACAAATAAAGTTTCACCTTGTCAGTTGTCATTGTGAATTATTTATTAATACAACTAAGAACTAAGTCAATTATAAATGGAATTATATAGACTTTTAATTACTTATTAGTTAATATAGAACAAACTCCTATGCCCCTCTTTGTGATGGCATAACCGTCCTTTGAAATAGTTATGGTTTAATTTGTAACCTAATGGTTCAATCCACTCACAATTAAATATAGAACTTGTTTAATTAAACATTTAAAGTTTATTATAGTATGTATTTTATAAAAAGTAAACTAAATATGGTCATCATTCTTAAATACTAGCTTTGTTTTAAAAACACAATATACCTTGTATATAAGTTATAAGAAAAAGTTACCCTGAAAGTCAAATTAATTTTGTATGGGTGTTTGATGTTCAAATATTACAACATTATAGATATTCTCCCGATTTCTCATAGAATATTTAGCTTATTTCGTTGTTACCTCATCAAATATGAATAATCTTAGATAGGTTCAATTTACTTTACAAGATAAGATTAAATTATTATAATACCATGAATATTTTCATTATTTTAATTTTTCGTGAAAAAACCCCATTATTACTTGGATAAAAAAAAAATACACACATTGTAAAATCAATATATTCTTTCGCTACGTTCAAAATCTAATATTATATGCATGACATATGAAGAATGAAGATAGTAGATGACCTATTATAAAACGTTATAAAACCGAAACCGAAAAATACTGGAAACCAGTATTTAACTTAAAACCAAAACTGGAAAAAATTGGATATCGGTATTCACTTAAAAACCGAAACAGAAATAAATTGTATCACAGTATTATTATTAAAAACTGAAACCAAAAATATAATTTAAAAAACGGAATTTTTATTGAAAACCTTTGTATCTTGTCCCTTTGGAAATTTTACTTTACGAACGTAAATAGTCCAGGCTTTGAAACCGATTTTAGAAACCGGTATACATCGTTCAAATACTGTAATCGAAACAAAAACAAAATCGGAAAAAATTGAAAACCAGTATTAAATCCAAAACCGAAACCGAAAAAAATTGGAAACCAGTACCTATACAAAATCGAAACCAAAACTGAAATTTCATAATACCGGTATTGAAAAATTTAAACTAAAATTGAAAATCGGTTTCAAGCCCTGTAAAAGTGATAACCCAAAATGTATATTTTATTTATGCATTTATGCTTCCACTAATTTAGAGAACAATTTTATTTTACCATTACGACTCAATTTATTCCTAATAAAAAAGTCAACCTTTATAATCAAATAAAACAAATTTTTTAATTTTAGATTTTAGCCTTTTTTATGACTATATAGTATATAATAAAATACATTACATATATTATTTATAAAAATATGTATGGAAATGAAAAAGATACCGGTTATCACTTATCAGTTATCACTAATATAATTTCTCGCAAAAAATATATATAAAATTTTTTATATTGTATTTCAATAGACACAGCATAGAATAATTTAAATATTTTATACTAAGACAGGTACCTAATTACTTTGAATTGACCCATTATCAATTATTATTTTTTTTATAACAAACTTGTCCATATTATAGAAATAAAATAAGTAGGTAATTAATTTAAGTTAACAGAATAGGTAACTGGTAAATTAAAATATTAAATGATTAATGTTCGTTATTTCTACAAAAATAAAAACACGTTATAAAACTTGGCCCTTGGGACTCACCTTTGTCATTCAGGGGACACATTTTGATTTTCAGGGGACACACTATTCAGCCCCTGGAATAAGCCGTCGCTTCGTCGCTCTGCAGATCAGAGGTGCTGTCGTCAGTCGCGTCTAGGTGGTGTGACCTGTGTCGGATGTGCGGGAGCACCACCACGCTGCCGCTGTGGTCGATATTGTCCTTGCGTATGATATCTTGCAGCGGTGGCAGACCTTTGGACACCCGACCACCGAAGTCCGGTGGCTGTTTCATGCCTAGCTTGTTCAGTATCGACGCTTTGATCTGCTCTATATTCCGCGGCTCGTGGTCCGAGCAATTTTATTGGTGCACCGGGAGGCGGTCCGTGTGTGCAATGACTTGTCGTCGCCGCCGCTGCCGGTCGCTAACGGTGCCAACACCAGCAAAAACAGAACGGCGGTGACCGTCTTATTTGGCATCTTCCAATGCATCGAAGGTCCTGAGATTATCGTTCCGTCCACTGTTTTCGACTGGAATTCAATCGCACGTCCTGCGACACAAACATAATATAATTGTAGGTACATTTGTACATATTATTATTATTATATCACGCTCGTCTCGGAACATAATTTTAATATCATATAGATGCCTACATATTATTAATGTAATAACTATACTTTCAACAATATAATATAGGTACCTATTCAATTGTTAGATATCAGATATATTATAATTATATAGTTAAACAATAATAGGAACATACGTATAGGTACTTACAAACTAGGCCTGTTAATATAATTTCCTTGGTCGATGTCCGCAGAGAACTACCGTGTAGGTACCTATTATAAATTAATACTGACACGACTATAAACATGATATTAATAGGTATTACTAGGTACTAGCTGACCCGTGTTTAGTTGCTGAATATGTTTTTTTAAGGTTATTTATCTCTGAGTTTAGTTTATCTAAGTACTGTTATAATTATGTTTTTCTTCTTATTGTTTCTATAAATGTTTGGGGGGAGGGGGGGGTCATCCTCAGAAATATTATCAACGCAATATACTATTTTGAGTATAGCAGCCACCATAGGTGTGTTTACGGGAAGAGTGTTTTAGTTACGCATTTATTAATTAGTGATTATATTATCATATAATATTATGTTCATCAATTCTTTTTAACTACATAACATGGTACTGTCGGCGGTAATGAGTACAAGCGAGTGCCAATTAAAATATAATGATAGCTGTAATATGTTACAATATGGAACATGTATTATGTTCATGAATCTAAGCTCTTGAACTCTGCCCTAACAGTAAAATATAGAAACGCCCTTACAATAAAAAAAAAAAAAAACAATTCTGCGTGACCTATTTAATCTATATACCTAATAGATATTATATTGTATTGCGCGTTTTATTAGGTACTATTGTTATTCATTATTACTATATTTTTACTATAATAATTAATTATAATATACCTACGCAGTCGCGTATTATTATTATAGTTCTAATAATTTTATACTACAGAGTCACGCCACTTACGCGTATTACTATTATCGAAGGCTTATACATATTATATAATATATATTTTTAACATAATATACCTATATAAAATCATTGTATAAACGAAAAACGATTCTTATCGATGACGGTCTGTCAGTCTATTAATTGAATGTCCCGCAAACAGAAATGAAAAATATTAAGTACAATTACCTGGTAATGACTAATGAATGATTAAGTGTCCGCGGACACACGGTATATATTGGTTTTTAGTAGGCATAATGTAAATATACACGGTGATTTCTTTTTTCTTATGGCAGAGTAAAATCTGAGAGACAATATAGAAATTATATGGAAAAACATGCAAGAATTATAAAAATTGAACTTAGAAGTTACATAATTTACTTTTTAATAAAGAAAAAATTTATTTTAAAATTATTCACTTACAAACCATTAACATTGAAAGCAATCAATTTTTCTCACCATAAATTCACCTGCGATATATTTGACTTGGTTAATCAAGAATAATAATATTATAGATCTCCATTCCAACTCAACATCAATTCACTTATCAGATAGACATAATATTTATGAAAATCGTCCTTGTTTTACATTTTAAATTAGGTATTATCTATAGAAATTGGATATCATTTTTTAACTACAAATTAATTTGAAAATGTTCGAGATTTTGATACATTTTGTTAAACTTTAAACTATAAATACTTAGGTACTAAAAAAACCTGCCCATTCGTCGTTAATATTTATCAACTACTATTATAACAACAAACAACTTATAAATGTACAGAACCTTGTATTACATTTTCAAGCTTCTTGATCCAACAAATATAATTGTATTGACATCAAATTGCAAATATCTATAAATATCTCAAAACGAGTCAAAATATTTTGAAAACTTTATCGTGTATAATAATAAATATATATATATGATAATGCTTTAACCTATGCATACGGAACTTTTTTACCTGAAATATCAAATATCAATGGATAGAAATTCGTTAATTTACCGATAAAAATCCAATATTGTAATAATCTTAAATTCAAACACTTATTCCGATTATCTTTATTTTCCGGTAATCTTTTTCTATTAAAAAATTCTAAAGTTAGTTATAGAAATAACATATTTTGGAAACAAAATACATGGTAGTTAACTCTTTTTCAAAATATAAATGTTAATAAAATTTTTTTTTTCATTTTTAAACCTGGTTAATGTTAATTTTTGGACATGATTTTTTTTTTGCTTTTTTTTAAAAATAAGTATGCTTTTCTTGGTTTTGTTAAACAATTGTATGCATTTTTATAATAAATAGTGGTTAAAATCTGAACCCTACTGATGAAATTTTAGATTCTCGGTGGAACGATGAATGTATTGATTTTACAATGTGTGTTTTTTTTATTTTTATTTTTGTGTCTGTCATCACCTTTTAGGACAGTAAAAATGCTTGTAGATTTTCTTCAACAGTATCTTTTCTGTGAATCTAGTTGGTTCTTTGGGAGGTCAAAAGTAAAAATTTCCCAGTAGTTTTTAAAAGCTTTGGGAAAAACAAAAGAAAAATTAAGGAAAAACGGGAATTAATTAAATTTTTTTAAATTGTTTAAAATAAAAGTACAACACTAAAGTCGTCGTAATAAAATAAAGTACGTATTTGCGACAACCGTGCATATAATACTGACGATAAATAATAATCAGAAAAAAAGTCACATTACTATAATAATTGTATCTTAATATATATTGATAAGATAAAACAACCATAATAAATTCATAAACTTTCCAAATAATATTGAAGTTAGCACTTTGGAAACTATTAAATTAATTATATATATTAGATATGATAATATTATATTGCCGTTACTTCAGAAAAAAAGTTGAAATGTTAGATAATAACGCCGTAACTCAGGTAGAACATGGAAATGTTATGCGAAAGCGCCGTATGTATAAACATATTTATGGCGTTTATACTTAGCAAGTATAAGATGCGGTGTTCTTACAAAATACTTCTAATTTTTTTTGTTACCTACGGCGTTTTTAAATCTATATGATACATTTTATTACCTATTTAAAGTAATTTAAGGGGTATTTTATCTACATTTAAAGTGTAAAACTGATAAACCTATCAGATGTCGTATCTAACTAATTTTTAAATTTTTTTCGAGTTACGGCACTTTTGCTTAGCAGGACAGTATACCCTTTTACTTTTACTTTACTATTATGTACTAATTTAAACTATACTCATCTCAAATTAATAATTTAATAAATATATTTTTTTATATCTTATAGCAATTGAATGTCACAATACGTTAATATATATGACCTTCATATATATTATAAGTTATATTACATTAAAACATAACAATATTGTCAATTTGTAATTTAAAATTATTAATTTTATTTAAATCATTTATAATTGCAACTCGCATAATATATAATTTACAACTTTTTAAAATATATAAATATACACAAAATTATGTTATCAAGATAAAGAACAGAAATGTTTGTGTTTTTGTATTGGAATATTTTTATTTTATACTGATATACTGGTAGGTAATAATATTTATGTATAAACGAAAAATTTCAAAATATTTTTAACTTGATGGATTTTTTTAAAATCAACTGAGAAAAGCTAAATTATTTAAGAGCTTATAAAAGCTTAATTGTTTAAAAAATAAACTAACTAGTTACGTTCAAAAGTTAAAAAAAAATTAACTTATTAACTTAACTTTAACTTTTTAACTAGTTAATGCCCACCTTTGTGTGTATAAACAATATATTATGTAATTCATAGTAGGTATCGATATATTTATTCTGTTTTAGTATTATATTAGGTACAATTATAAATTATCCTTTATCAAGACATTTTTAGATTCTGAGTGGAGCGATGAATGTATTGATTTTTTTTTTTGTGTCTATTATTATCTTTCTTAGTAAAAATGCTTAGATTTTCTTCAACAGCAGTTGTTCTGGTAGGAAAATGAATCTATTAGATACTTTGGGTAGTCAAAAGTAAAAAATTCCCAACAGTTATCAAAATGGTTTGGAAAAACAAACAAAATTCTCAATAATTTTCAAAAACGTCCGGAAAAAGGTAGCTGCAAAAAAATTAAAGAAAAACTGGGATTTTTAAGCAAAACCTAATATCGAAAATATCAATTTTGGTTTTTAATGTAACCATAAAAAAACCATCGATACACGACATTTTCACACATTTTAGCAATTTTTATGCACCATACAATTTTTGAAATATCGCTATTATTTTTTTAGCAATTTATAGCTGCATAAGAAAATTTCTGGTTTTATTAGTTTTTATTAAAAATGATTGTCAATGAAATATTTCATGCTTGGTCAAAAAACTTGAAAATGTAATACAAAGTTAATCATAAGTTGTGGTTAGTGGAAATTAAAAAAAAAGTTGAGTGTAAATCCACAATAATTTTTTATGAGCGGCCAAAGTTTAAATATTGACCAAATTCATCAAAATCCTGAAAACTGGCAAATAATTTATAGTTAGAAATAAAAAATGTTTATCCATGTATATATCTAGCGTCTTAAAATTATATACAAGGTTCCCCTAGTGTTATTATTTGTATTATAAATATTAATTAAAGCTTTCCATAAAAGGTTTCCTTTTCACATAAAAGTAACTCAATAACAATAAAACACTATAATAATATAATTGTATAGATCAATTTAGATATTATTAGGGATAAATAGGGGCCCGTTCTATGACAGCAAATTAGATAGCACAATAAATTATAAAATAAATATTTTTATTTAATATGTTTTATTTCATTTAAATATTAGATTATAATGCAATTATTTAAAAATTTAAAATAGATGCGGGGCGGCATCAGGGCCCCCTGAGCTAATCGTTTAGCGGCACTTTACTGGGGCATTGCCCCGGCTGCCCCTGAGGTTGTCGCGGAAATGGATCGTTATTATGTATTATGTATGTAATACAGGGATGGAAAACGTTTTTAATTTTTTCGTTTTCGTTTTTGTTTATTGATTTAAAAAATATCGTTTTTGTTTAACGTTTTTAAACGTTTTTGATTATTACGTTTTTGATTAATGTTTTTAAAAACGTTAATTTTTTTTATTGTTTTTGATTAACGTTTTTAAAAACGTTATTTTACAATTGATTCCAAATAACGTTTTTGATAATATATTTATTTTTTATATTATATTCTTATAACTTGTAACTTTTAACTCTTAAGTTATAATAGTAACACGCAATACAGAAATGCACTTAAAAGTTAAAAATATCTAAGATTATTAATTATTATTGATTATTGATTATTAACTATTTAGATAGTAATTATTCTTAATATTTAAATTTTAAATCAAAATTATAATTTATATAAAAATTAGAAAATTCAAAATTTCTGATTTCAAATAAAAATATTTTTAAAGTTAAAGATTAAAAAAGTAAAGACAAGTGAATATTTTTTCAAAAATTTTTTTTTCGTGGTAAAATTTAATAATGTAGGTATAATACTATAATTTATTTTCGTTTTCGTTTTTGATTTCGTTATTAAATTTTGTTCGGTTTTTGGGATTTTTTGTTATCGTTTTTCAGTTGTTTTTGTTTTTTGTTTTTTTTTCTTTTAAATTTTAGTGTTTTAAATTAAAAACGCTCGTCGTTCGAGTTAAATTACTTAACAACATACTTTTGTTTTTATAAATTTTGGTGTAATTTTTGTTTATGTATTAGATTTAGGCGGGTATATGAATGTATTGGATTTATAGTGGC
>NC_042493.1:34000233-34002433 GCF_005508785.2 Acyrthosiphon pisum | reverse complement strand
AAAAACGCCGGTCGACTTCCGTTTTCCGCCGCGGTAGAAAACGCGGCGTATTACGCCCACCGCGTCTGCTCCGATTTAAACCAATGCGTTTTTAATTCGACGGAAAACGCTGCGGAATACGCCGTGTATAGCCCCGGCCTAAAGGTGGGTTCACAACTACCCGTGATGTGTCGTGTCGTGTGAATTGTGAATTCCGAATCAGGACCATACCAACTTGGTATTGCGTGCACTCAACTTACAGGAGATGGTGACAGGTTGGGATAGATGATGGTAGAAGCCTCAAATGATCAACAATTTGTGGGTTGATGTATTATTTATTTAAAATTGTAAAATATAAGCCAAGTTGAACTTAAAATACTATTGGATTATTCGAATTAACGAAGAAAAACCAATGTCTTAGAAAATAAGTGATTGCTCGAATATTCTCTAAGTCCCGTAATATGTCGTCAACGAAAATAATTTAAGTCGTAATACAAAAATATGATAATCAAGAACGAAGAGGTACAGGGGTGTGTACGTACGGTTTGCTAAATCACGTCTGAATACTGGCCGATCCCAGGGCTCCTTTATAGTCCTATCCCCTCTCTTACTAGATCCCTGACGGACTACGTCGTTGATTCTCACAGTCCAGGGGACCTTCTACAAGATGTGCCTTTGATCGGTGCGGGGTGTCGTAAAATTACCAAGTATACCCGCGGCCGTATTGTCACAGTGCCAATATCTAATTCGTAGACTCTACTGCGCTCCGAGGAGGTCTCACAGATATCTTAACGGTTCGGGTTTGTCATCTGACCGTTGGCAGACGCCGAGACTGTTGCTAACGTTTATAATATTGTTCCCCCAAGGTTTTATGTACATTGGTGACATCACCTAACTATTTACGTGTTACCATAGGACATCCGATGCTGTGTAGTATGACTATGTGTAGGGGTGGAGTAGAGGGGTCCGTACGTTTCAGTATCTAATCAAAATATAATAGATATATAAGATAACAGTAAACAAATCTAGGTATTTTGTTACTTTACCGGACACCCTTTTTTTTGCAATTTTTTTTCTTAGACTTAAAAAGTTAACTATACTGAGAACGATGGTGAAGTCAGAATTTGGCGGTCGGACTTAGTTTCGAAGTTGTAGCTTAATGAAGTTCGCTATTTTACGATTTTTGCACATTCGCGCGTCACTAGTTTACTGCACCTATTAGGTAGGTACGAATATACAGTTAATTTTTTTTCGCTCTTACCTGAAAACTCGATAGCAATTAATCTATTATTTTAATAATTGTAGTATAGGCGTAGTGCCTTAGTACATAAAGTTCATTAGTCATGTTGCCATAATATAATATTTATCAATCGGAATATATAATATTATGTCAATATGAACGAGAACGACTTATCAGTTAGATATGACTGATATGGGCTGATCATTTTTACCACGGTATTCTGTTTTACCCACGGTTTAAGATATCTCAAACCGTGGTTTTACCTCATTTTATTTGTGTTTCACGCACGGTAAAAGCACAGAATAATGGTACTATTATGATAGTAGTATACTAGTATCTATAACCTATGTTTCACTCAAATTTCAAAAACTCAAAAGTTAAAAGTATAATAGTAAAAAGGTGGGTAAGTGGATGTCGCTCTGCTGTACAGTAGGTTAGAAGTGGGTCACTGTATAATGGACAGTATTAAATTTGAATTCAATGATATAATATCACTGTATAAGAAAAACGATTCTGAGCGGAGACGGTATATCAGTCTATGTATTAGACATATATATACTTATCTATGGTATTAAAAAAAAAATATTGACCTATAATAGGTACCTATAATAAATTCCAAATTAATCATATCATAATATCTATTAGGTACTTATAACGCGTTATACATCAACAAAAAACCGTGGTAAAATCATAGATATATAATAGTATACTTTAGAAGTTTCAAATACCCACGAATAATATTATACAATCACAACAAAATAACTAAAATAGTTATCCTAGGTTTTTAATATGTAATTTTGTCCAAATTTGTACTTAAAATGACTATAAAAATAAGCTGTTTAAATGTATTTTTAGATTTTTTGGTAACAGAATTAATTACTTACGTGGAATCTTGTTTTAAATTTTTAATTTTTAGATACAAAAATTGAACATTTTATAAATTTTTAACTACAAAATAATTTTTCAAATTAAGATTTGATA
>NC_042493.1:33996795-33999357 GCF_005508785.2 Acyrthosiphon pisum | reverse complement strand
TTTTCTTTTGTTTTTCACGTCGCTTTGAAAACTACTGGGAAATTTTACTTTTGACCCCCCAAAGTACCAACTAGATTCACTTTCCAATCATAAAAGTTACTGTTGAAGAAAATCGAAGCAGTTTTACTGTCTAAAAGGTGATGACAGACACAAAAAAAAATAAAAAAAAAAATAAAAAAAAAAAAATAAAAAAAAAAACACACATCATTGTAAAATCAATACATTCATCGTTCCACTCAGAATCTAAAATTGAACATTTTAGTAATTTTGTTATACATTTTAGAATATGTTATGGGCCGGTGCGTTGTCATCTTCACTGTTCAAGTCGTATTTGACGCGGACATGTATGTCTAATTATTTTTTTTATTAAAGCCAAGGTTTTCGACTACAGCTGCAAACAATATATACAAATTTGAATGGTAATTGATTTGCTATTTAAGCCCCGAGGGGGTTAGGGGCCGAGCCTCTATAAACTTATATTACTGGTCATCGAGTATAGCGACCGGTGCCGGTAGGCGAAGGGAGGTCCCATGAGTGTGGCGACCGGAGCCACTAGAAATGTGTTACTTTAATTAACAAGGTTTAAATTACTTGTTAGGTCATCCGTCGCCTCCCCTCCCCTCCACCAGGTTTGCTATTTAAGCCCCGGGGGTTTTGGGGGCCAAACCCCCATACAGCGAGAGGTCCGCAGGACCTCGAGTTTGGCGACCGGAGCCGGTAGGCGTAGGGAGCTTTTATAGAGCGTTGAGCGTATGCGTAAAAACTTAGAATTCGAAACTGCCTGAGCGTATGTGAGGCTGTATCTTTGATCATCAAGGAATTAGAAAAATCTTTTCACACTATAGTTGTAATAAAAAAAATATTACACAAGAATGTGAAACAAAGTATCATTATGTTAACAAAAAAAAATATATCAAATAAAAATTCACTTTTTTTCCCCCAAATTCTCACCCTGTTAATGTTGATTTAGGTTCTCCATCTCATGAATATAGTCTGTTTACAGGTATAAGTAATAGTTATATCAACATAAGAATGCGTCATTATGCAAAAGAAATTAATTCTAGGGAAGTATTTAAAAATAAATCTTCACTGAGGCAAAAATTCACTAAATTAATATTATTTAATAATTTGTAAAAAAAAAATTAGATTTGTACCTATGTTATTTAATTTTTTAAGGTAATATTAAAAATAAATGTAAGACCGGCATTTGGCAAGAAATGTTTTGTAAGTTCTCACTTACCACATTATATACCTTTTGGATTTAAGTATTACCTTTAAGTATAAGCACAATTGCACAAATATTGTTAATTTTTCATTACCTCTATGTTAATTTAAGTACCTATTTCATTTATATGTTGTATCAATTATAAATATTAGAAAAATAATGGTTTGTTTCAATTGACTGTTTGTCTGTTTATGAATATTGGGTACCCATTTACCAGTAGTTGCTAATTATAAATGATTTTTAAGTACCTAATTTCATTACAATATAATTCTCGGACCACAATTTAGAACAATAACAATGTATTTTAAAATTAATTATTTTCAACAAAGAAATTCAAAATCGTACATTGGTAACTACAGAAAAAATAAATAAACAACGAACGTTGCGAGCACGGAGCAATGCGTATTAAAGCTTATCTTAATATGCTACGTGAATTTTTTTGCCCTGCGATGGTGGGGGAACAAGGCTACGCTAGAGTGCCTCTATCAAGGCACTCAGTCTAGGCTACGCCGACGGCTCATTTTTCGTTGTAGTGATATCATAGGGAGTGCGCGCTCCAGTGTAGTATATACATCTCGATGATAGACAATATAATCAATAATCAATGAACCGCCCATAGGTGCTCGTTCCCCAGTGCCGGCCAGTCAAGACATGATATAAAATTATAACAACTAAAAAAAAAAATGGTTTTATCAAAAAAAATAAAGTATGATAGTATTGACGTCATATTATAATATAAAGTAAGTATAATATTTTAGTTTATTTAGTAGGTATTTATTTTAATATTTATTTATAGTATTTTAGTCGAGCGACAATAGCATCCAGCAGGTAGCACTTACTGCAGCAGTCACAATTCACTAAGCCACCCTACGACCCGCCGCGCCGCAAACTACTCACACAGGCGCAAGTCACTTTTCACGACGCCATCATCGATTTTCATGTCATCAAACCAAATCTGTAAGTTTTGACGGAATTCTGATAATCTAAAAACCTTAGTCTGTGTATCGACATCGTTTTTACTACGTGGTCACGATTCAAAAGCTTAAAGCGGTGAACTTTGGAGAGCCGGTATAAATCATTGTTGGTTTTTGCAATCAAGTGAGTTTTACATTGTGTAAAAGTAATACTTGGGCGTTGGCTCTTTCTTTGGGAACGAACTCCGCTGATGCTTAAAATATTCACACTCGAAAGAATAGTATTATGGACGATTCTGACAACATGATATATTTTCTACTCACATCATGTCATTATTATACTTGTTGGCTATCGTTTAA
This sequence comes from Acyrthosiphon pisum, assembly GCF_005508785.2. NCBI lineage: Eukaryota > Metazoa > Arthropoda > Insecta > Hemiptera > Aphididae > Acyrthosiphon > Acyrthosiphon pisum. Next base: position 33,996,858 of record NC_042493.1, on the reverse strand, counting down.
TCTTCGAACAAAAATATTGGATACCAATTATTAAAATACAAGATAGATACAAAGCTGATCTTA
>NC_042493.1:33990758-33996695 GCF_005508785.2 Acyrthosiphon pisum | reverse complement strand
TTGGCTATCATATTTTTATATGAGTTCACAAAAAAATATAAGTTTCCATCATACATATTACACTGTCACTGTCACATCTTTAGATTGTACATATTATTATAATTAAGTATAACTATAACAATCTTTAATATATCTATGCCATTTGTGATTAGATACAACTAATACTCCATTATATGCAGAATAAAAATAACTTTGTATATAATGATGTAAGTATGTATGGTTGGCCCAGTTCCTGATTGTAATATAATGGAACAATGCTGAACAAATATTTGAGTTTGTATTTTGATTAGCTGATTAATACTTAATATTCTATAATTTAAAATATCATTATGTACAATAAAATATAAAATTGAGTACATTGGTATCCTTATACAAACTTACATATTTATAGTTAGTATGCAAAAGATACCATAATATAATATAGGTACTTTTTTAAGTTAGTTGCATTAAATAATTAGGTATTGTACTTTTTTTTAAAAATATTAATTGCACTATATTATTTCATAACAAATTAGGACAATTTTATTTAAATTAAATATTATTAAATAAACAGGAGATCTGACATTAAATGTTTAATGAAATCTTACTTGTAAAATACTTGTTTTTTAATTTATATACTTTTTTGTTTTCAGAATAAAACTTATTATGAGGAATTATAAGAAAATTGATGAAATAACAGACAGTACAGATAGTAATGTACAACGTATTATTCAGGTAAATTTTAGTTGTATCTTGTAATACTATAGTTAATGTTAAATTACAATTGAAGAAATTGAATAGATATTGAATGCAAGTTGATAGTATATTTTTTACTGTCCATGCAATGTCCCATCATTTTTATTTAGCCATCTTAAATTAAGTATCTAATAATTAATTTACAATTATAAATTTATCATTTATTCCAAATATTAAAATGGTTATTGAAAATATTCTTTAATTAATAACCTATTCGTTGAATATTTAATATCTTCAAATTTTAACAATAATATTGTCTCATAAACATAAATAAAGTTTACAATTTACCAAATATTGCATTGTTATTTTTAATTTGTATACAATACGCATCCGATATTCATACAATTTTCAATACGGAATTTTATAACTGAATAATTATGAAAATTTATCATTCCATTTTACCTATAGTTTTTAACCATCACTATAATATTGACGATATTGTATTAGACCCAGATTAGGTCACATAATATATTACTGAGATTTATTGAAATGTATAAGACATGGCTTTTTATAGAATTGAATAATAATTAATAACAATATTTTTAAGACGTAAATACTTTTTATTTAGTTTTATTTAGTAATTTGTATACTATTTACCATGTAATGTAATACGTGTGTAAAACAGAGACAATACATATGGGTGCGACGTCATCTTAACTGTTCAACCTACTTTATATATTATTCTTTTCTAAAATCTGTATATTGTTTATAAAATAAAATAAATAAACAAATATTATTTTTGTTTTTTTTGTTTTTAGGATAGCTGGTCTGAATATGATATGGAAATGATTCGTCTAGATTTAATAGTACTTTCTAGATTAATCTGGGACGTCGAAAATGTTGTTTTTGAATTGGCAGTGAAGAAACCTTAAAACAAATAATTAATAAATATTACATTTTTGATTCAATAATAAGTCCACACTCTAACAGTTAAAAATGTATTTGTATATTAGGTACATATTATAATATATTAATACTTTTAATCACTTTGTACAATGGATAAATAAATAATATAATATGTAATATGTTTTATGAACTATGAAGCAAATATTCCAAAAATTTAACACAAAATTTAAGTAAAATAGTTAAAAAATTCATGTTTTATATATTTTAATGTGTACGGACTTGAGGATTTTTCATTTGTGCTAGTAAAAAATTAGAATTCTACTCTTAGCTTTTTGATAAAGACCACTATACGCATATTTGAGAAAATATTTCATAATATTCGTACCCCTCTCCTTAGTTAATCTGTAAGGATTGTCGAATTGATTCTTAAATAGTTATCATGTTATTTTAACAGAATATGAAAATAGAAACTTAAAAACAGAAATTTTTACTTTGAAAGAGCCAATTTTTAAATAGTAACTATACATTGGCCAGATTAATAGTGCCTAGTAGCACGGACAAAATTTAAAAACCAATCACAGAGCATCTGATCTTATCTGGGGTTTGACAATTGTTGGCGGCTCAGTATGCATCATCAAATTTGGGCACTCTCAACCTGGACAGAGTATAGAAGATGCTATTTGTTGGTTTATTTTGATTTTAGTAGCTTAAATAATTGTATTGAAATACATGGAAGCCTCAATAACTCGAATCAGTTGGGGGTGGAAAAAAAATTGAGTTATAGAAATAATTATGTGTACTTATTGAAATGCAGGGGCGAAGATATTCCCTTGAGTTATTGAAAATTTGACTTATAGACATTTAAGTTATCGAGGTTTCACTGTATATTAAAATACTAAGTACACTAGTGCAGTACCCATTAAACATATTATATAGCTAACACTATTGTATCTATGTGAATATACATTATTAATTTTATTACCTCGTAAATTATAATATAGTTTATTAGTTTCACAGAGTTCTAATCCAGTATTTTATGCAAATCATATGTTCGCCAGAAAACATAAATTGAGATTGTAAATAAATGTATTACAAATGTTCTCTAACTCGCAAGAGAAATAAATTTAATACAATTTATACTGTAAACGTTATTCACTAAAACAATAAATATATATAAATTCCTTCCAATATGAAATATCTTATATTATGCGTATTATGATCAGTGGTGTAACTTACAATTACCTTCATAGTTTATAGGTAATATTATTGTACGATAATCCCTAAACCCTAATTTTATTTTTAAATTTCAGACGTTATTTTATTTTCAATAAAACTTAAATATTATTAAAAATTGAAATATAAACAACAAATACACAAATAACTACATCAAATAATAAATATCCTTAAAAAATACTATATTTTTTCAAGTAGGTATTTTTCTGGTTCCTTAGTTTTAATATCAACCATGAATGTAAACATCGGTGTTTTTTTTTTATCCATTCTTTGTTATTTTAAAATAGAAAATGAAATAAAATACATTCCTATTCCTACAATATTGTATTTTGTCTACTAACAATTCTCATTATAAATGTTTGATGTATTTTAAACAAAATTGTACAATACAATAGTTCTAAAAAGTGAAATTAATTATGTATTTCAAAACATATCAAAAAACAAACAAATTCTATGAATTCCTTTGTAATAAATAAATTAACAATCAGTTCATAACTAAGTTTCTTATCAATAATATTATGTGGATAAGGTATTGTGAAAGCTTTGTTTTCAATTTTATCTTTTATTTGAATCTTATCTTTGATTGGTCATTTGGAAATACCATTTATTTAGTTTTGCCGTATATAACAGTTAACACCATGAAGACTAGAATTAGGAGTCCAAACTCAGCTTCTGATAACGTCCCGAAATGAGTCTCACAATTAAACGGCCAAATGCTGCACTGTGTACACTAGGGTTGCTACTTTAACCCACGTAGTATTGGGGTTATTCTTTTTTATTGCGTTTTTTGGAAAATATTTTTAATATTTTGAACCATGACCCTCTTTATATTTTATAACTTGTACGATAACTTATTTATACATGTGCATAATTGTATATTTTATAAACGTGTTATTCTGTAGAAACAAATTTGAGAGTAGCGATACGTATATCAGACTTGCAGTGAGCCAAGATATATTATTAGGTATAAAATAACTAGATATAGTGTTTACGGATTGTATAATTTAATTATTTACACAAAAATAAAAATAATAACTATTATATATATTAAGCTATATTTAGGTATTGAAATTATTAGTTTTATATACCTACCTATTATTGTTTATCGTAGGACTGCATAAATTAATCAAAACTTTACAATCTACTCAAAACGAAACTGAAGCAGTAATTAAAATGTTACTTAATGAAAACTCAAGTACAACCCCACAATATACGATTAAAAAATAAAATAAGTGCAACAAAGACTGATCCTGGTTATGATTTATTAGAGTACCTATTCATGAAGAACATTTAAAATTGTAATTACTTATTATATTGTATTATTTATACTAGTACTTATACTAAAATTTATACCTACCAATTATTATTGGTGCTAAAGTAATTTATTTAACTATATTTACGTGGAACCTTGCTTTAAATTTTTAATCCTTATCTAAATAATTTGAACATTTTATATATTTTTAACTACAAAATCATTTTAAATTTTAAAATTTGATACATTCTGTCAAAATTCGAATTTTAAATGCTTATTAAAACTGTTTCACCGTGTATTTTTAATATTTTCAACTGCTATTGTAACAATATATCAGAAGCCTTGTATTCAATTTTCAAGATTTTTGACTAAGCAAAATTTTATTGACATTAATAGAAAAAAAGAACTAAACAAAGTGAAAATTGAAAATGTACGTTAACAACTCAAAACGACTCAAAATATTTTGAAAATTTTACAAAGTATAGTAATTGATAAAATAAATATATGGTTTAAATTTTAAGTATCTATAGTTATTTGCTTTTGATTTACAATAAAATAAGAAAATCGCTTCATGAGAAATATTGTGAATATCGATTATCAAATGTTCTTAATATTTGAACTTCAAACGCCGTGAGTCACGGCAAACAACTGCTTGTTGGGCATAACTGTAAGATATGTTGCGGCGATACGAATATAACTAAATACTATAAACTAGTCCTTAGTCTGAAAACTGGAAAAAAAATATTTATTTTTCAAAAATATCCTTGGATATAATTTACGAACTTGTGAATAATAAATATTTTAAAATTTACAAGCGCCCCAGGGCAATAATATTTGGCACCCCTTTTAAAAATTTAAACACTTACCGTCCCTATAAAATGTTAAACTTTTGCCGTCCTAGGCACTATTTAGTATTTAAGTCTTTTGGCACGGCTATACAATATACATGTATATTGCATAATAATAATAGTGCCAGGCTCTCGAAATTTTTTTTCCGAAAAATAGAAATGTGCTGGGTAAAACATTTAAAATTATCAATCTTATAGAAATTTAATGAATATAATATTACTACCTACCCATTAAATAAGTCCCAAGTTTAAACGATTATAATGGTACAGTTGTTGCCAGATAACTTGGCCCCAAGGCTGCGGTGTGATAATGCAAAACCAGGGGTTATCCGTAATTGAATATTAGTACTGAATAACAAACAGTGGTGTAAATTAGTATTATATTATATCCATCTAAATTCTAAATCAGTATATTCGATAGTTTCCATATTACATTAATAAATAAATATTGAAGCGCCGCCGTCTTACCAATTTATTTGGCAATAACTGTTCACCCTTTGTTTACAGAAGTCAAATTTTATCTTCTTAATCCGGTAATTATTCCAATGCGATAATAATAATCTAAAACTAATAAAACGTGAGTCACGTAGGTACTCGCGTGTATACTGTATGGTGCGGCGGTCCGTGGCGCACACAAATGTGTGTTATACGGGTTATACTAATATGATTATATTGATATGAGCGCCAACGGGAATATTATTACACAGTGTATAGAGACCCGACCATCCGGATATTGAAATGTGTTATCACTGCACATACTATACAACATTTCTTAACCCTGTGACCCACTTGGGGAGGTGTTGCATAGCAAATCGGGGGATATTTTCGTTTTTAATTGTCCGAGCGAGCGCAGCGAGTGAGTGACCCCGCTCGGTGAGTCGGTGCAACAAAAATGCAATTTTCTTAACCCTGTGACCCACTTGGGGAGGTGTTGCATACCAAATCGGGGGATATTTTCGTTTTAAATTGTCGGGTATGATTAGTTTATTGTGCTCTTATCAATTAGACCTTATTATTACATGG
>NC_042493.1:33989983-33990658 GCF_005508785.2 Acyrthosiphon pisum | reverse complement strand
TAATTATATATTATATATTTATTATTTATGAACAATTCTATATTGGTTTTAGTTTTCGTCTATTATAGCTTAACCAAATATTTTTTACTCTGAGAAACCGATTGTTTATTGTCGACACTCGCGTCGACGATCGCAGCGGTAAGTTTTCGGTTCCTACCAATATATTATAATATTATAGAGAAATATAAAAATATAAATACGAACATTAGGTTTGTCGTACACAACCTATTATATGGGTACGAGCGTACGACGTACTTTTAATTATAAGCTATAAATATGATATTTTATAACATACTACATACAAATTGATATTAACTGATTACTGATTCTACTATACAAAAATATTATTACTTATTAGTACTATACCTAATTACTGATAAAATGATTGTCATTTTAAACAGAAAAGCATTTTGAACAAATAATGTTCTTAAAATACAACACTCAAATGTTCGATTAATATAATATATTATGAATGATTCAAAATTAAATTGATTATTTTGTTTTCTATTTGAAAATTATTTCAACACATTTGTATATCATAAATATTGTATTATAGGTAGTGTGCGTGGGCAGAGAAAGCGGACGGAACAGCCCAAGAGGACTCCTCGGGTTATGCCCGAGAACAATGTTGCTCCTATAATTTTGTTTGTTGGTATATTTATATGCACGGCCGGG
>NC_042493.1:33987132-33988801 GCF_005508785.2 Acyrthosiphon pisum | reverse complement strand
ATTAAATAACGGTTTAGCCTCAAACGATTTTTGATATTTGTTATTATTCAAAAAGTATGAGTCGTAGACACTTGAAAATTTTACCAGTTGTTTAAATTGACATTTTCTTTATATAGTTTTATTTTCAAAATATTTCACTAATTTTTAATCTATTTATAGGCAATTGAAATAATCGATTTTTTTTGATTTTTTTTTTATAAATGTTGATAAAAAAAAATTAGCTGGGACAAAATACTTGAAAATTTAATAGAATGGTCCACATATGTTGTTCTAACTCCCATTCAAAAATTATAAAAAATACATAGGCACAATTTTTTTTTATAAGCATTTAAAGTTCAAATTTTGACTAAATACGTAAAAATTACGGCAATGTTCAAATAATCTTAAACAGAAATTCATAAAAGTTTTTCTTTTTAATTCTAAGATTTGGAAATTTAATACAAGGCTCCTAACATATTTTTACAATAGCAGTTGCAAAATAAAAGGAATACATTGTCACAATTTTTATTTATAAGCATTTAAAGTTCAAATTTTGACAACATATTATGTAAAAATCACGAAAATTCGTAAATTATTTTATGCTAGAAATTCATAAAAAATTTTCCTTTTATATCTAAGATTTCAAAATTTAATACAAGGCTCATAATATATTTTTACAATAGCAATTGAAAAATAAAAGAAATATATAGTCACGATTTTTTTTTTATAAGCATTTAAAGTTCAAATTTTGACTAAATACGTAAAAATTACGGCAATGTTCAAATTATCTTAGACAGAAATTCATAAAAGTTTTTCTTTTTAATTCTAAGATTTGGAAATTTAATACAAGGCTCCTAACATATTTTTACAATAGCAGTTGCAAAATAAAAGGAATACATTGTCACAATTTTTATTTATAAGCATTTAAAGTTCAAATTTATACGAAATATGTCAAAATTGCGAAAATGTGCAAGTAATTTAGTGGTTGAAAAATCGTAAAAATTTTTTCTTTTATAACTAAGTTTTTAAAATTTGGTACAAGGTTCTCCATAAGTTTTTCTTTAAAAATAATATATCCTAGACTGACAAATCATCTCCGTTCAGAATCGTTTTTCGTATACAATGATATAATATCATTGGATTCAAATTTAATTCCATCCATTACAGTAACCCACTTGTAACCTACTGTACAGCAGAGCGACATCCACGACTTACCCGCCTTTTTTTTCATTGAAATTGTATGAATTTCTTTATTTCTTTGAAAACTTTAAAATTTTGAAGCTTTATATTTTTTTTGTACTTTTCTTCAATTAATTAATTTTTTGTTTTAAAATACTTTATAAAATTAATGTTTCATTTTTACTTACATTGTAAAAAGTATAACGCCAGAATCAAACAAAACACTTATAATAAAAAAAAAATATAATTTGGTTAAAATAAAGGAAGTGAATCAAACAATAAATTAATGCCGTTAAAAATTGAAAAATCAATAATTGTAACAAAACGATTATACACTGATAATTTATACTGAAGTAAAAATACAACATTTTTAATGAAAGACAAAAATGTACAACTTCAATTGGTACTGCTGAACGTGCAGCAACCAAGTGTGATGTTGATGACGAGATCACCCGAATGATGTGTCCAACGAGTATTAACAATTGACACAATGTCACGAAAAACAACAAAA
>NC_042493.1:33986169-33987082 GCF_005508785.2 Acyrthosiphon pisum | reverse complement strand
ATTTTAGACTGTTTTGAAATTACAATAGAGAAACCATCTAACCTAAAAGCTAGGGCACAGAGGTGGTCTTCATATAAAAATAAAAACACGGTTAAGTATTTAATTGCAATAACACCTCAAGGAAGTATTTCTTTTATATCTGAAGGTTGGGGTGGACGGACTAGTGATAAATATATAACTGAAAATAGTAACTTGTTAAATAAATTACTTCCAGGTGATGTTGTATTACCTGATTGAGGATTTACAATAAGTGAAAGTGTTGGATTTCACTGTGCAACTTTGAAAACTCCAGGATTTACAAAGGGTCTACCTCAATTACATCCTTGTACTATAGAGAAAACCAGAAAAATTGCTTCTGTACGTATACATGTAGAACGAGTAATTGGTTTAACTCGTTCTAAATTTAAAATTCTCAATGGTCCTGTTCAAATTACTACTCTGAAAAACCAAGATGATACAACATGTCTTTTGGATTCTATTGTAACCGTTTGTTGTATTTTGAAAAATATGTGCAATTCAGTTGTACCTTTAACTTGATATAAAGGCATAAGCAGTAATATAATATATTGTGTAATTTTGTACTTAGACATATAAATAAAAAAATTAGAACTTACTTTTTTTATATTTAAATAATTAGTTATGACAAAATAATGTGACTTATACTTACAAAAAATAATGATATAATAATAATAATAATGTTTATTGACACAATGCACATTTCCAAGGTTTTGTTGAAGGCTTACGTTTTATTCCTAAACAGCTATAATGGGTACCAAAGATTTGGGCACCCTTCTTTAGTACACATTATCATTTTGCTTCATGTATTTTTTTTACAGGCACAGTTTTTATATGTAAGAGTCTCATCGTATGTTTCTATAGGTTTTATTTCAGTGTTTGAAAATGTCTCTAATAA
>NC_042493.1:33975888-33986119 GCF_005508785.2 Acyrthosiphon pisum | reverse complement strand
TATAAATTATGTAAACCTATTTATGTTAGTATTGAACATGAGTTTAAATTACTAAACTTACTTACCTCAGAAACTGCAAGAATATAATCATTTAAAGCAAGCCATTTAGCATTAAAAACCCAACCAGACACAAAAAAGTTGTAAGCATCCAAACTTTTATATGCTTTAAACTGTTTTAAGTATAAAAACTTTTGGTTAAAACTAAATAATTGAAAATGTCAGGGTAAGCGATTGGTGGTAAAATCTCCGAGTCAGTTGTCCAGATGATACTTGAGTCCTTCATTAAAAAATAGGGTTCTCTTGGCCCTAAAACCTCAATTTTGTCTAAATATCTACGCTTTACATCACCCGTCAGACTCCTGGCATGATTACTTAAATAATCAGACATTATAAGATATGTACAATGTTACAAAATTAACCAACTATTTGAACCTAAATATGCTATAAAAGTTAAAACTGTTAAAAGTTATTAAATACAATTTTTTTTAAAAATTTAAGCAACATTCAACAAATTGGCATTAAAAACAATCAAAGTTGGACCACCATCTGCTGATAAGAATATTATCAGACTAAAAACTAACCTAAAACAAAATGATCACGCTATTAAAAGTGCGATAATTCCATAGATAATATAAGAGATAATATTCTTATATTATCTATGGATAATTCTATTAGCGCTTTTTTGGCGGCGACCTGTGCGCTAGCTGTTGTATACTTGTATCTACAGCGCTCCGAGCATAATCTCAGTTTGTGGACTTCAACGACGGGGGCCAAGGGTCGTAGAAGCATGGCGACACTAAACTATATTATAGTGCGATAATTCTCGTCCACGGACGCCCATCAATCAGAACCTAGGGTGGTCCCGAGGGTGACAATATCATAAAATAATAACTAAGAACCAACCAAATTGATTTTATTAAATAACATAAAATAAATACACAACATAAATAAACAATGTATCTATGTAATATGTCATGTATTATAATATCAGTAAAAATAATGTACCTACCTATTTTTTACAATTACAAAAAATTACAATCATTTCACATTTTTCTAGGGGGGTGATATGTCACCCCCTAATGGGTGCCCTTGTTCTCGTCGTACATTTTCGGCGGCAACGTGCGATTTGAGACCCCCCCCCCCCATTAAAAATTTCTGAGAACGCCACTGGTCGTATTAATTTATTTCGCTCTTATTTTTGAGTACAAACACTAGCTACTAGGGTGTGGTGGGACTAGCTTAAGATACCAACACTAATCACTATATAAGTTATAACAATAATAAAGCTAAAAAAGTGGGTGTCGCTCTGCTCTACAGTAGGTTACAAGTTGGTCACTATAATGGATAATCTTAAATTTGAATTCAATGACAATATAATACTATTGTATACGAAAAATGTTCTGAGCGAAGACGGTAAGTCAGCCTATGATATTACTAAGTATGTTTGATAATATTATTATGGATAAAGTAATTTATTTACCTATTTACGCGGAACCTTGTTTTAAATTTTCAATCCTTAGCTATGAAAGTTGAATATTTCGTACATTATTAACTACAAAATCATTTTTTAATTTTAAATTTGATAAATTTTGTCAAAACTCGAACTTAAATTCCTCGTAAAAAAAATGTTGCAAATGTATTTTAATTATTCTTCAACTGCTATTGTAAAATTTTTTATTGATATTGACAAAAAAAAAATGTCCATAAACAGCTTAAAATGAGTCAAAATATTTTAAATATGTATGAAATATAGGAATAAGTAAAACAAATATATGGTGTAAATTTCAAGTAACCACAGTTATATTCGTTTTTTAATAACAAAAAAATAAGAAAATCGCTGTAGGAAAATTTTTTAATTTACGGATTAATATCTCATGTATAAATTTAAACGCTCATAAAAATTGAAATTGACTTTTCTGTAAAGTTTATATTTTATGTTAAATGTAAGAAAACTTAAGGCGAATCTTCTATTACATTTTAAAAGATAAGATATAATATAATTTTTATTATGAATATCTAACAACAAATTATTTGAAAAATTTTCGTAATTTTATCAAATTTTGAATAACATTTTAATTCCTCTAAAAACCACTAAGAGGAATATTGTATTATATTTTTAAGTTTCTTGACCGAGCATAAAATATTTTATCGACAATAATTTAAAAAAAAACTAATTACACTCGAAATGTCTTATATGTCAATAAATAGCTCAAAAAGAGTAGCAATATTTCCAAAAATGTATCGTGTATAGAAATTATTACTAAAACATTCAGTGATAATTTTAATTTATTTTTCCAGATGCTTTTGCAAAATACAATGAATTTTAATTTTGACCTCCCCAATGCACCAACTAGATTCAATTTCTCATCGGAAAAGATACCGCAGTTGAAAACCCAAGCATTATTTTGATTACTTATAGTGTTTGCTGACACAAATAAGAAAATAGACAAACCCAGGCGTGCATTTGAAAAAAAATTCCGTGTTATGTTATTTACAATAAAAACGTTACAAAATTTTTGCGTTTATTGTTATTTAGAATTGAAATGTTATCCAATTTTTTCGTTTATCGTTATTTACAACGACTAAAACGTTATACAAGGTTTGCGGTTATCCTAATTTAAAACAGTGTTAATAGGTACCTATTAAATTTAAAAATAATAACTATTCAGGATAGGTAATGGTCCGGATACGGAATATAATATACCTAATCAATTCTAGATTTTTTGCATGAAATAAATTTTTCTACGAAATCACCTTCAAAATAAATAGATTTTAAAATATTTCATTTTGTGTTGTTTGTCATTCTATTATATTCTATAAATTTCATTTTGCGTTATGTTTTGTTTAATGATATATAATATATTTTATTAATCGTTATGTTTTGTTTTATTTTTCTTTTTCCTATTTAATTTTTTTTAGTATCAATACCGTGATGATTACGTTTACAAATATTTTTTTTTTTTTGTCAAATTTATTTTTATGATCATAACGTTATTAAAACGTTTGTAATCCCAGGAAAAAACACACATCATTTTAAAATCAATATATTCATAGCTCCGCTCAGAATTTAATATTTTAACTGATTACGTTAATAAGTTAAAAACAAAAATATTGTTAACTAGTTAAGTTAATGGGTATCTATTTGGATTTGAGCTTGTAAGTTAAGTATACAGGACACCGGAACACTTTACGCGAGATAATCCGTTTGGAGTGGCGTTTTCTGAAATTTTTAAAGGTTGAATTGTCCCCATAAGTGTGGAATATTTTTATTGAAAACAATTTTACAAATTATTATTATAATTAAAAATTATTTAAATGTAAATAATACATTGTATATAATATGTTATTCATCTATTTTGTGATAATATTTCTAATAGTATAATTTAATGTCAAATAAGATAGTTTGTTTAACATTTCAAATATAACAATGTAAATATATCAGTGCATTTTTTAAGGATCTTTTACTGGGCGACAAAAAATGTTTACTAAAAATAGATAGTCATTTATAGGTAATTTGTAGGTAATAAATTCATGTTTACCCCTCATAATTATTAAAAATAAATCTTGATGCTGGAAGTAAATGGTAGGTAGGTAAAAGTTATAAAAAAGTCATAATTTATTTAAAAGAAGATAATTAATATTATATATAAATAAATATTAAATTACATAATCTAATATTTTTATAATATAATCACATGTTTATTCTATAAATTGAAAAAAATATTAACAAAAACGAATTATATTTAGACTTAAAAATATCATATACTATTTTTCAAAAAACTTTTTTATGAATGAACGATTTTTATATGTTTCTTGGTCTGGAAGATTGTAACGTCGTTCCTTTTTTCTTAAAAACGTAGCCACTGCTGGTCGAGGATCGCAATTCGCTGTTCCAGTGCTGTTTAGAGCAATATAAATCCTACTATTAATTGCATCTCTCGAATAGCAAGACTGTTTATTGGTTTTCAATATAGTGTGGCAGGATACAGCACGTTCTGGTCCACAACTATGTGGTGTTATTGTGACATATGCTTGTACCACTTTTGCAAAAAATTTCGTTGAGCTGCTTATTTTTAAATAGTAATACAATTTTCCTGTTGGGTCTGTAATGTTAATAGGACATGGAAGTTTATCTGTTGCATATAAACCAATAACTTCGTCACAAAAAGTTGTTACATTTTCATTACCGAAAATACCTTCAATGTCACATCTTATCGCTTTGATTGTATCTTGAGGCGATCTCGCACTTAAAAAAGTTATAAATCGTTGTATAATACTTGATTGATCATCGGCAAGTCTATTACTTAAAAATTCCTTTGCGCTTTTCACTATTTCCGTTCTAACGCTGGTTACACAGCGCTTCGTAGAAACATATACATTCCGAACTTTTCTATGATTCTTAGAACTAATATTACCATTGTTTATTTCATCACTGTTATCGGATATTTTATCATCTAAAAACCTATTTAGTTCTTCCTCCTTACCTCCAGGATAATAATCAGTCTCCATCAGCTCTAAAGATGATATGGCTATGTTTTTAGACGTCTCAATGTCACATAATGTAACCATTGACTTTTGACCATCTTTTTGGAATCTTTCAAAAAGGCGAAGTAAATCCATCATTAATGCTGTATAAAATATTTGATCTCCGTCTTCTTCCCATACTTTTAAAAATCCTGTGACCGTTGCTTTCTTTTTTCTATTAGGTACTGGTATCAGTATCAGCTGTAACTATATTATTCCAATGCTTTCTTATAGATGGCATATTTTTCCAAACAGATTCGCATAATTAAATTAGATGTTCTACAAAACTAACTTCAAAATATTGCGGAAATCTGTAAAATTTTACTTTTTCCTTTTCCGAAATTGCCCTGAGTTCATCGGTACGAATTGGCAATTGCAGAACCTCTATAAAATGTAGCGACAGATTTTAGATTTATTTTCCAATGTTTAACCTCCGTAACCATTGATTCTATATCAGAAAATGCCAAATCACACCTATGTGTTACACACCAAATACATAGTATACCAGTGTTAAGTGACAATATTGAATGTAATATGCAAAAATGATGCAGCGATTCGCAAACGCAAAGAGAAAAAAACGTTTGTTTTCGGTCGACGTTACATAAAACCGACTACATTTGTTTTGAGGCGGCCGATGATGTGAATTTTGCAAAAATGTATGCATCTAATTAGTCAATAATATTTTTGTGAATAAAATAATAAAAAGTGACAACCCGATGGCCGTCGAAGTCAAATGTCAATAGTTAGTTGTAAACGGTCAATTTAAATAAAGAGATTTTCCCGTGACCCATGAGATCATACCTCATTGATATAATATATTGCGTTCGATATTTAATACTACAAAGTATGATTATTGTATGTTATGTTTAGAAAAAAACCAGTTGGCTATCTATTCATTTAATCATAATTTAAATGTTTTTATTATTTCCATTATTTTCCAATATGTATTATGAATAATATGAATGTATTATAAATACTGGTATTTATAAACAATGGTATTATACTATTATAGTATTATGTATTAGGTATACATAATATAATTAAAATGTCTATACTCTACTACTCTAGGGCCTAGGCAATCAAAATCATCCAATTTACTATTCAATATTTTTTTTAATTTAATCTCTGCTAGACGCTAGTATTATTAATCTCTTAATCTATAGGTAACTGTTATTAAGGTACTTACCAGTTGGCAGTTATCGCATGTTTTGATTTTAGCTTATAATCGATAAAACTTCTTATTATTGTCATGCAGCCACGGTCTACGGACGTCGTCAGTCGTCACAAAGCAAGACGAATGTTAAATAACTATTTATTGACAATACCGTGAACCGTCGTTGTCGTCCGTCGCAGACCGCAGTCGTCTCGTGAATCGTTATTGGTGGCTATTTTTACACATTTTGGAATTTTACGCTTATTGTTATAAATATTATTATAATTTATTTTATTATATTTTACAATAATAAATGCATTTTGTATTTAATATCGATAATATTATGACCATTGTTATATGTACCTACCTTACCCACAAAATGTATTGTTATCATTAAGTATTAAATAATAATTTTTTTTTTACATAGAATAAAAATTCTTCTTTAATAAATTGTGTGTCACCCAGTCTTTAAAAATGCAGTCAACTAGGCGACAAAATATCTTCACTGGGTGACATATGTGTCGCCCAGTTTACTAGCTTAAAAAATGCACTGAAATATAAATATAATAATATATGTTATAATGGTAAATCATATTATTATTATTGAAGATAATTTTAATATAAAATGTTAATAGTACATTCATGTGAAATAATCTACTAGTACTTTTTACTTTGACCTTCACCTTTGTACCTACATATGTTAGACGTTACGGTAGTGGATATTTTCTTAATTATGGTATTTTTAATAACACAACTTAATAGTTAATATATTACAAATGATATTATCTATCAATATAACATAATATATAATATATCATGTAATTACTAGGTAGGTATCGTATACCTAGTAAGTATGTTTTAATATTATAAAATATTATATTTGACGCTATGACTAAAACTAAACAATTTGAAGCCATTTTAGAATTTTACCGACCAAATTCCTCTCCTCTTAAGTACAGTATTGTTCGAATACTAAATATTGAAACATACTATTAATTATATAATATTTCTATTATTTATAATTAAATAATTATTTTTTTGATGTTTTTCACAGCCACAAAATGTTTTCTCTGAGAAAATTAGCCTATTGTGCTTGCAACGAATTAGAAAAGTTGGGTTACAACTATAAAGGGACGACGGAAATCGACGTGAGAAATTGTTTTCTAAGAGTATTTAAGTTTTTGAAGGACAAAGGAGAAGATCTAACCAATTTTACCACTATCGGTAAGTATAAAGACATTTGGACAAGATAATATATCACCTGTGCGGCCGTATATGAACACAAAGACAACTTTACTGATCAGCATAAAAAAATATAATATATTATTGACCCTCCATTTTCAGAACCCGACTACTATTGTTTATTTATTGTATGAATCAAATGTTAAATATCACCCCAGTGATCGCCTCTATGTTTATCCCAGTTATTAACTAACTATTAACTTGAGCCAAGATACGATATCAACCAATTTTTGGTGCAAATAATATTAATTTTGACTCGTAGAGAGAGCGATGTGGTACCTACATTTATTCACAAGTATTCATTTAAATAGTATAACCGCATGACTTTAAAAGGCTTACAATATGGTATTAAATTTATATTACCTTTTTTTAAATAATGCGCAATATTGTGTGTCTGTCATCCCCATTTAGGACAGTTAAAATGCTTAGATATTCTTCAACAATATAATTTCTAATAGGGAAGTGATTCTAGTTGGTACTTAGAGGGGGGGGGGGGGGGTAAAAGTAAAAAAATCACAGTAGTTTTAAAAAACGATGTTAAAAACAAAAAAAAATTGAGGAAAAACGTGAATTTTTATGCAAAATTGGTTTTTGACAAAATCACATTTTGGTTTTTGGCGTAACTCTAAAACAAATGACCGTAGATATATCCAATTTTCACTGGTTGTTTATATTAGCATTTTCTATACTCAATAAAATTTTGATTTGTTTTGAACTGTGTACGAACATTTTATGTTTCAAATTTTTTTAGTTTTTATCTCTATAAATTTCAATATAATATTTTTATTCATTGGGTCAAAAAGCTTGAAAATTTGCAAAGCTTCTAATATATATTGTTACAATGACGGTTGAAAAATATTAAAAATACATTGTCCCATTTTTTTTATAAGTATTTAAAGTTCAAATTTTGATTAAACTGTATTACTCGTACTTTTAAAATTATTTTGTAGTTAAAAATGTATAAAATGTTCAATTTTTATAGCTAAGGATTGAAAAAATAAATTGAATAATATCATAAAAAATACTTAGTTATGTATGGTAAGATAACCGCTAAATGACCGTCTTCGCTCAGAATCATTTTTCGTGTACAAGGACATTATGTACGAGTTTATCACCGAATTCAAATTTATCACCATCCATTACAATGGCTCACTTGTTGCCAAGTGTACAGTCCACTTTCCAAATTTTTCTGGTTTAAAGTCTGACCTACAATTTTATGTAAAATTATAGGTCATAATAAAACATTTAATGCTTTAATGCATAATATAATATTTATATTGTTATTATTAATACAGTAGTTAGTAAGTTGAATTAATATTATATTTGCATATAATCATACTTCAATATTTGTATAATATAATAATATTAATGAAAAATATTAGTACCCACGAATAATATTTTTAAATTACTACAAAATAACTAAGTTCATTATTCTTGGTTACTTAATATGTAATTTTGTCCAATTTTGAACATAAAATAACTATAAAAAAAAACTATGTTTTTAAATGTTATATATTTTGGATATTTATATAATTATATATTTATTTAATGAATAACATTTTATTGACATTTATACACAAAAAAAAAACTAAAATAATTGAAAATTGAAAATGTTCGGAAGCAACTCAAAATAAGTCAATATATTTTGATAATTTCGTCAAGTATAGGAATTAATAAAAAAAAAAAAAGCACATGGTGTAAATTTCAAGTATCTGCAGTTATTTATTTGTGAATTACAGCAAAATAAGAAAATCGCTACATGAGAAATTAACTGAATATCGAATGTTGTACAAATTTGAATTTAAAATTTAATCATTTTTATTTTGCATCTTTTTGTATTTTATGAATTTTCTGTCAATTTTCCATAATATATTAATGGATATTTTGAATTGTATCGTAAATCAAAATAATATTAAATTAATATTAAAAATTAAAAAGCATTAAAAATTATTTATTTTGCTTTGGCATATATTTCTTTGGTAGATAGGTACTATACGGTCTGTACGTATATTTACGGCAGTGAATGGCCTATTATGATTTGTATTAACCTAATATAATTAATAAACTTTCAAAATTGGTATATCATGTTACCATGTAAGGTTAATGAAGTAGATGTAAAAGTTAAATATTCATGTTTATCAAATAATGAAAAAAGTCAAGTCATCTTTTAGTGCATTAGGTTGTATTTTAATTAACATTCATGTATTCATAACATCGCCAAAATATTGTTAATGTTTATTTTTTTTTCATGGTGCCCGTATAGACTTGGCTGCGGTTCAGCTGTCGATTATCGAAGATGCTGCTGAGAATGGTCATGTGCAGTGCACGTCGATCGTCGCAAGCCACGGGCACCCACAGTGGACGACACTCACTTGCTGTCTAGCAGCTATCAACGGACAGCTCGAATGCCTCCAGTATGCACGCGAACTGGGATGTCCGTGGGACGAGGATGTTTGTAATTCAGCCGCGTCCAACGACCAACTCGATTGTCTCATCTACGCACATGAAAATGGATGTCGTTGGTCTACAAGAACTTGTAGGTTGGCCGCGGAAAACGGCCACCTCAGAATTTTGCAGTATTTGTTAAATAACGGCTGCCCCTCTGACGAGTGTGCGTGCGCCGTCGCGGCGGAAAAAGGCAATCTTCATTGTCTAGTGTATCTCCATACAAATGGATGCGCTTGGAACGAACGGACATGCCTTAAGGCTGCGAGCAATGGCAATTTAGAATGCTTGCGATACGCCAGAGAAAATGGTTGTCCATGGAACGAGGATGTTTGCGAGGAAGCGGTGGCCAGAGACCACCTCGAGTGTCTCATCTATGCCTACGATAATGGATGTCCTTGGTCTGAAATAATTTTGTGGATGGCCGCGAGGAATGGCCACATCCGAATACTGCAGTATTTATTAAATAACGGCTGCCCTTCTAACCCGGATGGGGCTGGGGAATTCCCCAAGTTTGGAATTTTTATTTAATTTAGATTTTTTATTCAACCAGGCTTTTATTCTATTTAGATTTTTCAATAAAAAATGGTTTTTTATTCAAATTAATTTTTTTTATTCATATAAGACTTTTTTTAATCCGATTTAGGATTTTTTTTCAACAAGGATTTTTTATTTAATTTAGATATATCAATAAATAATCGTCTTTTATTCAAATTATTTTTTTTATTCCTATTAGACTTTTTTATCCAATTTAGATTATTTTATCCGATTTAGGATTGTTTTTTACTTAACTGTTTTTTATTCAAATCAGTTTTTCTATTCAAATTAGACATTTTTTTTTATCTAATTTGGATTATTACTAAGCAA
>NC_042493.1:33972773-33975589 GCF_005508785.2 Acyrthosiphon pisum | reverse complement strand
AAATATGACTTTTCTTTTTATTCGTATTTTAGTTTTTATTTTTAAATCAAATCTAAATCGGATAAAAAGTTCCAAATTAGAAAAAAAAAGTCTAATTTTAATAAAAAACAATCCTAAATCAGATAAAATAATCTAAATTGGATAAAAAAGTCTAATTGGAATAAAAAAAATAATTTGAATAAAAGACCATATATATTGAAAATATGAGAAGAAACTCTATTCCAAATTTCAAGTTCTTGCGTTGAGTAGATTTGGAGATACAGCGATCAGTGAGTGAGTGGTATTTGGATTTTATATGTTTAGATACTGAATTGAGTTAAAATAAGGTTAAGTATTTTAGAATAGTTAAGTTTTTTTAGTACTAGCCAGTTGGTACAAATATTAAAACGAAGGAAAGTAGGTGACCGCTCTGATGTACAGTAGAAGTTGTGTGTATTATGTCATTGAGTAAGTAGATGTGTTGAATTGTAATTCAATAATAAACCATTATACAGAATGAAAAACAATTCTGAGCACACATTCTAAATTTTCAGAAGTCAATGTTACCAAACAGTTATATTAATAACCAATATTACAATGTTAACAAATATTTGTATTTTAGATTCTGAATGGAGTGATAAATGTATTGATTTTCTACTTCAACAACTTTTCTAGTAGGCAAATCTATCTAGTTGGTAATTTGGGGTAAAAAGTAAAACATTCTTCTTAGTTTCGAAAAGAGTTCAAAAGCAAACAAAAAAAGATTAAAAAGTTTGTACCTACCGAACTCCTATGTAGAGATAAACTGTGGAATGAATAACTGTAATGGATTTGTTAAATTTGCATTCAATTATAAATAATAGCATTCAAAAAAGGATTTTTAGCCTATATAACTTAGTGTATATATTATGATATTATTGCTATTAACATAATTTATTTTACTATTAATAACAGAGAATGTTAAATCAATTTTTTCCAAAAACATTGCTCTTGAAAATGTCATGATGTTTACACAATAAAATAATAGGTATACTTTAAATGTTTCAAATACCCACAAATAATATTTTTAAATTACAACAAAATGAACACAATTTTTATTCTTTCTTTAAATAACTAATTTATTCCAAATTTAAACTTACATTATTTCTGAAAAAATTGTGCCCATAACTTTTGTTCCTATATGTTTCTAGTATATTAGTTGTATAATATTACAATATTTTATGTATCTAAGTTCCAGATTTAACCAATGAACATTTAGATGATAGCTTACTTTCCAATTTAAGCATGGAATTAACTAAAATTGATTCACTATTTCCAACACAATCCATACTGAAGATTTCTAATCAGCATACCACTATAAAAAGTAATTTTTTTATAGCTATTTTGATTTATTTGTTTTTGATATAATTTTATAATATTATTATATTATAATATTACGTAGTATTAGAATTTGGGCAAGTATGCATTGACAATTTGACATACAGTTTTTTAATTCTTGTAGTCCTTCTCCCTATAGATCTTTTTAAAAAAAAAAAAAAGTAGAATTATGATATCTCCATTATTTTAGAGATATCACAATGGTTAAATCCTCACAGGACGCTGTATTTAATATTATTTTAACATACTGTTATTATTATGTATTTTATAAACAATTTTTGTAGGTTCAGATGTAATGAACAGTGAAGCAAATGATGATTTTATAAGATATCTTGAATTTGATGATGTAATAAAGAACAATAAAACATTTTCATCGAAAAACAAAAGTCAAGAATTGATTGAAAGTAGCAGTCAATGTAAACGTATGTTTAATATAAATTATAACAATAATAACACCTTAGCATTCCCAACCATTGATTAAAGATTATAAATAATTTTTTTTATTTTAATTGATCTTTATTAAATTCAACTGCATTGGCCATTTTTCTTTTTAAACTTTAGAATATAAATTAGCTTAAGTTTTATTTTTGTAGATTATTGGATTTGAGTTATTATTTTTTTTAAATTTAGTTGGTTCTAGATTTATAAGAAAAATGTTATTCCAAGAGGGAAATTTTGTAAAGTTCTATTTTTACTAAGGTGCTCAATATCCAACAATTGTATTATTATTATATTATTATTATATTACAATGTATTATTTTTATTAATGCACTTTTTTAACATCATGATTTCAGATGATTTATCTGTTCTCGAAGATTTAGCTGAAGTGAAGGTAAAGGTTCAAAAACTGTTGTTGAATCAAAATACCATTCTAAACAAGTTGGAAAAATTACTAACAAATGATCGTTCAGTTGATAACTGCCTGCAGAATATTACATCAACAAAAATTGATGAATTTGAAATACCTACACTTCAATGACAATTTTCTTTTAAAAGAATTAACACAATTTAATCATATTAATGACATTTTAAACAATAAGGCATACTACAGTCTTATGGTAAATATTATTTTGTATGCATATAGTGTTCATGCACAATGATAATATGTTTATCAAATTATTACTTATAAGATTAAATACATTTTCAGAAAAAGAAACTATCAATGTATGGTGGATCAAGCATTAATGATGTTACACATCATATTCTTATAAAACTTTTGAGCAATGAAATATCAAGATTTATTACACTTACTGGTCATAAAGGAAAAAAAACATGTTTTGCCAGTACAAACTATTTTAAAGTATTACTAGGTGTGTGTATTAATCTATCAAAAATAAATTATACTAACCCTATTACATTATATTATACATTCAACAAAAAATATGTTCTGTTTGATCAAATAGCAGCAACTGATACTAATTTCTCAGATTCCTTCGATCTCATTACTTGAGTATTAAATT
>NC_042493.1:33950372-33972697 GCF_005508785.2 Acyrthosiphon pisum | reverse complement strand
CATGTCAAACCTGCGATTCAAGCTGGTTTAAACATGCACCTGACTGTTAAACTACTACACAGTACAAAAACAATGTATCCCCCAACATGTAGAAACATCAATGCATTGATTAAAATACATAATTCAACTACCAGCTGGTATAATAAGAATTTATTAAATTTTAAACAGCCATAGATTTAATTATTTTTTCATTTATTTTTTATACTTTATTTATTGTTATAAGAAATTAACTTCTGTAAACTTAGATGTATACATCTAATAGATATCTATTTAATGTGTATTATCAAATATTATATAAAATGTAATAAAGTGAAGATTTAATAAAAACAAAATAGTTATGAGTTCAAATTATGCACCTATAGTATACTAATTAAACTGTATATAAATAGTTATGTAATAAATAATATGTAACCTAATTATATAATTTTGTAATCATTTTAAGTCCAGAAATTGGAGAATTTTGAAAACTATTTAGCACAGATAATAGTTAAGTACCTAATTAAAAGATTTGAATTAATCAATCAATTAAAAAATTATAATTCATTCTGGTATTTTAGACTGCACAGCTAATTATTATTTTAGTAGCAGTTGTCTATTAATATATTACTTCTATATTATATACTTCTATAGAATTATAATGTAATACTTAAGTATTAAGTATATATATGTATTATGTATATATACATAAGTATTAAGTATAAATAAATTATACTTGAATGCAGGCTGGAATATATTGTGTGCGTAGTTTAAAAATTGATTTTTGTTCAAGTAGGTACCTATAGAGGTACTAATTAAAATTAGTTATTATAAATAATTAAACTAACTATAGTTAAATTATAACGATGGACGTTTTTGGACCTACTCTGGAAGCTATCTGGCACAATAATGGTGTAGTTCCTATTCAAGTCATTTCAGGAAGTCCTTGGGAAGCAGACATTCGTAATTACAATAATTAGCCTGTAAACTTCATATTTAAAGCCTATGACTCAGAATGGCTCAGCCTAGGCAGTTCCCTTAGTTCCTGAAGGATTATACTAAATACGTCCAAAGAACTTCCTTGTGTTGTTAGGGTAGTCCCAATTTTTTTAATTCAGATAGTCTTAATTTAAAAGTATTTATAAATCATTAAAGTTATTTTAACTTTAATGAAATTCAAATTGCTTCTAAGTATCCATCAGCAAAGTCACTATTTAATGACAAACATGATGTTATATGACACTATAGCAATATGCCTAATAGAGATGTTCCTATCGTTTTTGTTGAAACTTTAAAAATTATTTCATTGGTTAAAACCTTACTAATTATAACGGCATCAAATGAAAAGTTTTTTCATCACTCAAAAGAGTAAAGTCATATTTATGCACCATCACGGATGATGAAAGGCAGGGCCGTATTTAAGATTTTGCCGCCCACCGGCAACAACATTATGGTGCCCCCGACTGGTTATAATATATTTTTCCTATTTCAATAGGTATTTTTACACAATATTTATTATTGTTTGTGTATACGCACAAAATCTAAAATTATTTTTAAATTAGTTCGTCAAATGTTTCTAATACCTTTTAACAAGTTAAAACAAGTTCGGAGTTTCATCTCAAAAACTGTATGAAATATAATTTACCATATAAACTGTATATTATGTGTGTATCTGTGCATATTTAATAATTATTTGAAGTATAAACAATTCATAACAAATAACACATTTTATGCAAGTAATAATACAAAAAATATTACTAAAAAAATTTATAAAATATAAAACAAATTAGAATTAGTTTTATCTTGGTATGGAATTCAAACTTGAATGAGTTTCATTACATTTTATTTACAATTTTTCTTATGGTCAAAGTATTATTATTACTATACGGTACTCAACTATAATATATTAAGACACTTTAAGTATATAGTATTTAATTCATATACTTTAAAGGTATATAAAATAGACTTTTGATTATTGGAGCAAACCAATTGATATTAAATATAATATTAAAATATTAAAGTTACATTGTTTAAATATGAATACCTACTCCAAATAGAGAATAGATTTAATTAAATCTATTAAGTTTAATAGATACTGTAGCGGATCACATAAGTGTGACACACTGACACCTTTACATATAGGTACTGTAAACTAGGAAATAAAAATATTAGTATTGATAATAAGGAAGAAGGCTTGTAAAAATATGAAATTCATCCAGGTACGCATATAATACACCTACAAATTACAATTGTTATAAAGTCTGGTCTCAGTGGCAGTTCTAGCGTATGGGCAGGGTGGGCACCTGCTCATTCCAAAATTTCTAGTGCCCCTTATTGGGAAAGGGGGAGAAAATGAGGAATATTTTCCCCAGTTAAAACCTAATTATAAATCTACTGTTGCCCATACGAAAATGTAGTCCTAGAACCGCGCCTGCCCGGTCTAGACCAAAAAACATATGTTGGAAACATATTATGTTTCTGACATTGTCGTCAACAAATATTTATGTTACCGCTTATAACGGGAACTAGGAAACAATGTCGACAACAAATTTTTCTTTGGTCTGGACGGGGCTTAAGACACACACAATGTTAAGTTCGTTAGTTCTGGGACCACAACAACCCATAAACCAACGAACTCGGGATGACCATACTATTCGATAGTATTTTGATATTTTGTATTTTATGAAAATTATGCAATAATAACAATGTGTCAATGTATAAACTATAACTTAGTATTTGATCAATCTTTTCTAACTGAGCTATGATTAGATTATAATTCAAAAGGCTCTGAAAACCCTGTTAGGTACAGTACCTACCTAATGGCTAATATTATATTAATTAATTACTTAGTGATCGGTGTAATAACTATTCTTGCCTTTGAGATTTTCTTCGGTGATACGGACATTAATTTCATTGAAAATCCATTATCTTTACGTATAAATGGGACTTTACGAACAACCGATATTCTTTTCATTTTGTTAGTATCCAAATATTATAACAATAATTAAATTTCAGAATGAATAGGTACCTCGGGTACATAATAATCTTACCTAACTTTTAGGTTGACTGAATATGTCAGACATATAAACATAAAACTAATAACATAAATTATGATTTATAGATAAAATGTACCTATATAAAATATAAATGTTTATAGGTATAACTAATATAATATACTAATTATAAGATTTATATAAATATTTCTTAGTGCAGCAACTGACAAATATTCTAAATTTGAAATTATTTTACCTATAAAAACATGTGGGCGATGTAGCACCTAATTTTGAAAAATTTTCTTGATAATAATTTAATGAAAACTTCAAATAATATAAATAATTCTTTATTAAGTTTTACATGTTTATAAAATACAGTACTGTAGTAAAATTATCACAATAAATTAGAATAATACCTATTTTTAGTTTTTACTTTTAATTTTGGTACCTACAGAAAATTTTATTAATAGTTGTTTTAATGTTTTTTAGTGTAGATACCTATAATTTCAAGATAAATAAAATACCAAAATATTTGTTTATTCCCAAGAGTCTTTATTGTTTAATTTCGAAACATATGAATATGTATTGCATGTATTGTATATAAAATGTATGCAAATTATGAAAATGTATAGTATCAAATAGTATGCGAATTGACATTGAATATACTCGAACAATATAAGTAGTTAATTTTTAAATATGTTCACAATTGAGTCCCATAGGCCAAGTGGCTTTATAGAACCCGTTTTATTATTATGCACACGATTTGCAAGAAGCAGGGCGAAAGGATTTGAACCTGCTAACACTATAACATCGGGTTTGGATGTTGGCACCGTAACTGCACCATGTATGTCATCTCCATCGCTCGTCATTTGAAGGGCAAGCCGTGTTCTATTTGAGATAAATAAAAAAATAACACACTTTAGTACTTTACTATTTAAATTTAAGATATTAGGTAATTAATATCAACACATTCAAAGTTTCTTTTTTTAAATTATTACCGCTTACCAATCTAAATGTACCTATGAATAGTTCATACACTAAACAGCTAAATGTCATTAATACCCCTTCGACCTACGACATCCATCAGTAACTTTTACTACCCATTATTAATTAATAAGTATATTTTTTTCTACTACATAATTATTTAAATGTCTGTTTGCTGTATAAAAATATTAAAAATTTAAAATATCCATGTAATAATGTGGATAACATCATAATATTTGTGTTTTACAATATCATTACCACAAATTGCAAAAAAAAAAAAAGAATATATTATAGCTATAACTATTCTTAGATGTTTATAAATACAGGTTTTAATACTCTATATTTAGGCTGTTCAAAATGGACGCTTATAAGATTTTATTCAGTTTTTCAATACTATTATACCTACCATGAAAAAAACTATTTGATAGATGTTTAAAGTTATTACTTATAACACTATATTAATGAGGAAAATTTCAATACCTACTACATTTTTATGTTCAATCAATATAAGCCATTAAGTGGCCTCGCTACAACTGTCAATTTTAGTTCAAAAGATCTTAAGTTTTGACAAAATTAAATGTTGGCATCCTACACTTTTTGATTTTTGTTCTGATAAAAGATTTGAATTCAACAGCAAAATGTCTATATAGACGTACGGAACACTTTGAAATAATGTAGTCTTACAACTATTCTTAGCCCAATTTAGTGACCCACCATAACATTAGTGCTAGGCACTGTTAAATAGGTACCTACTATAATATACTACAACACTATAATAATTTAGTAAATAATATAATGATAAGTTATGAAGCTTTTTTGCTACTAGATTAACCTTTTGTCATCGTCTTTAGTTTCGCGAATCTTCCTATGAAATGTGTTTGATCGGTTCCCAAAATTCTGTAGACTGTACCCCTGTCCCTGGTACCGCTTGGATATCGGTTGTATTGACTTGGTAGATGTTGTGATTGTGGCGGATCTGTTCGTGTAAATTACTATAAACAGGTTCCCATTTCTGTCCCAAGGAATCACCTCTGGGTGTTGCAGCATATCTGATAAGCCGTTGCACGAAGTGCCTTTGCCAATCGCAATTCGGAGCGTCGGGTTGTTATCGTCGATCTTCTCATACAACTGCAGCAGTCCGCAAGGACAAGAGAAAGAGTAAAAATATTAATCAACATTATGAAAGCAAGATTAGATTAGAGGGAAACACGTATCCAGAGTTACACCATTTTAAAAATATTATTATACAAATTTTTTCAAATATAATAAAATAGACTGCTAATAATTGAACTTAGCTTGGTGAATTAACTAAAAATTAAAAAATACAATGTCATAATGAGTACATACCTATAGCCTACGGCCTATGCCCTACTATCATTGAAATAATGAGTTACTAATCAAGTGTTTTAAAGTCGTCAAGCTAAGTTCAATTATTAGCAGACTATGTTATATTAATATAAATTATATCTATAGTTCAAAAAACTATGATAAATTATATCACAATTTTTAAAGTGGGATTTTTTTTTACTTTGCGTGTAAAAACAAGAAATGTGTTCTTGTTGGGATTATTAATTACACAAAAACATAATATAATTTATTAAAATTAATTAGGTATACGGAATTCAACAGTTTTAAAAATGGGATGATTGTTTTGAAATTGATTTAATAACGAATTTCAATAAGTTTTAAATAAGTTTTCAAATGCGCCAGTCGATAAACCCAGTTGTAGATAAAATAATAATATACTTACGGCACATCTGCGATTTTCTGTATTAATGACAGCTTCATCGTATGGCCATATTTTGCTTATAAACATGCGTCCCTTTTTAATGTCTGCCGACGGTGAGGGAGGTTTTGATACACAGTAAAAATGAAAATATTCTCTACCTATATATGCATCCATGGGTAACAAAACAATACGAAACAAATACAAATTAATGTGGATTGTGATATTTTTAAAACATATTTATAAATTATAATACAAAATTAGTAATAATCAATTAGGCCAATGAGAGATACAACCGTTAATCATCATCCGACATTTTATCATCATAGATGATTTGTGGACATAGAATGAGAATATAATACCTAAACAGCTAAACTATTGAATATCTTTAAAGTGTGGTGAAAAATAGATATGGTATAAAAATTAATGACATTAACAGAGCATCCCCATTAATATTGGTAGGTATTTAACCTAATCATAGTCGTAGCCAGACATTTTGTTCAAGATAATATGCAACTATGCAATAAGCCTTTGTACCAAAGTAAGCCGTGGATAATGTTTCAAAGAAACTGTTTGTATAATATATAAACAAATTAACTGTTTCTATTTGCTATCAAATATAATAAGTATACTGATTGGCCAATTAAATATCAATAACAACAGGTTACAAACTTCAGTATCTTGTTTGATGAAAAAGGTTTTTGGCTTATTAAAGCTGATGTTTTACTGATAACTGATAAGTCTTGGCAGTCATGAAATTATGAGGTAATTAAAAATATTAAAAATATTTTTAAAATAATTATAAAAATAATAACCAACAATTTACCTACCTAACTGATCTAAGTAACTTATACAAGGCTATATTATATAATATATATACCTAGGTAGGTACTAATATTATTATAATTATTGAACTATATTTAAACTATAGTGAATTTATCTAATATTTACTGCGTAAACATAAGTAACTCATTAATGTTTAAAGTAGAAAACGCAAGAAAATAAAAAAATCAATGAACATCAACAATGATTCAAACAAAAATCTATGATACTCCAAAAGTTCCAAAAGAACTGGTTAGTGACTACCTATCTATACTCCGATATACTAATAACTCAAGTCTTGGGTATATCAATGGTTAAACTCATTTTTATTTTTTTGTGGGATGATTCTGTGACAATTCTAAAACTTAAGTATTTTCTAAAATAAAACCATTTGAATAATTAACAACTTTATAATATCTTGGAATAAAATTGAAATTATTAAGTCAGAAGTATTTTGGAAAAATACTATTCTTGTATAATATATTGTATCTATATCTTGTTCAAAATAACTTTTACTTTTTGAATACCTAATGTTCAACTTTGAAGAGGTATATAAAAAAAAAGTACATTAGCACTTATATATATATCTTCCTATTTTATACACATTTCATGTCTTTACAAATTATAATAATTATATTATAATTATTTTATTTCAGGTGGAGCATTTATTTGTAACTAACTTACTTTTAAACTAAGTACAGTGGGTATTCTTATATATTAGCTTGCAGGTGTATAAAATTATATTTATTTAAATATTGCCAAAGTAATCAATGAAATAATGCTGGACTTTAAAATTGAAAATGAAAAAGTTGCCTACCCATGTAATTACTGACACTGCCTCAAATTTCAGCAAAGCGTACAATACATTTTCAAAACAATATAATGTTACTGACGTTACACATATTTTTGATTTAAACAATTTATGCTTAATAAGTAGTAATGACTCAGATAGAGATGGTAACATAAGTAGTGATGATGATGTAAATAAATCTAATCTTGAATTTGACGTTGTAAATTAATTGATGTTAAATTATAAAGAAACTATTACTAATACCATTTCTCAACCAAGTCATATTACATGTTCTGCACACACATTAAATCTAATAGCTACAGTTGGTACTGCCAAAATAGTAGATCAAGTTTATAATTCAATTTAAAAAATTACATTTAAAAAGTTATCATAATTTTGGAATCTTCTTAGTCAAAGTACTGTAGTCTCAGATAAAGTTTTTGACTTATCTAGTTGTAAATTTCCAGTTCCCAATTTAAAAAGATGAAATTATATGTGTAATGCAGTACATAAAGTAGTTACAAATAAACAGAATTTAGTCTTTGTGTTTAATAAGTTAAAAATGAAAAAATGAATGTCATGTTAATGATATAATATATTTTATGGACAATGTGAAGAATTGAGAAATTTTATATTTTTTGGACAATATAAATTATTAATCAAATAATTAATGTTACTACTTGTTTTATTGTAGTTAAACTGCAAGAGCTTTCTAAACTTTCTTAGTGTCATGGGCTCAGTACAGAATCCTGTACCTATTGTACTACAATAATAGATTGTTATACGTACCATGTGTAGTACAATGTGGCCCAATATGATGCTTATTTTCGAACCACAGGCTATATGTTTGTGGCTTCATGTCACTAGAATTGTAGTTTATGTGTCCACACCCGCTGATCAGCGCTGAAACTGAACCCTTAACAGTAACAGCATACTCACCATTTTCTAGGTAAGGGCAACCTTCCACTGTAATACATAGTAAATATAGGTAATTAGCAAGTTTGGTTTTTATAACGGGTTACCTACTTGGGGGTTGAGAAACAAAATCAAACTAGATAAAAGACATATGGAAAAAAAAGTTAGTTGCTCAAAATCTTAGTGTGTTTAATTATTAACCAAAAACCAATTTTTGTAGTGAAGGATAAAATTAATTTAAAAGCCAGAGACAAAAGGAGATGATACACAAAAAACACATCATTGTAAAATCAATACAATATGCAATATGAATATCACTCAGTTCTGAACCTAATATTTTTTTTTTCAAAATCTAAAAAATACTTAAAACTTACAAGATTTATTTTTATAAATAATAAAAATTATGATATGAATTAATATAATAGAAATTCAATTCTAACAAAGAACGCGATGAAAAATTAAAATAGGTAGGTACTTACTTTCCACCAATTTCCTATCGGTATTTAAGTCAACTGCATCACCGGTAATAGAAACGATGGTGATAGTTGTTAGTATTAATACAAGTGTCGAGCCCATAACGATTTTATAAATGCAGATCATTTAAGAAAACAAAGAAAATGTCTGTCAAACAAATGGTGCAAATAAAATAAAAATATCTGGATAATATGCGAAAGAAACGTGTTACAGAAAGATACACTGGTGAACTGGAACACAAAAGAAAACGGAATGCACACTGGTCGGTGGTCTCTGAAACACTTTACACCCTTCACGAGGTAGGTTCTTATTGTTCGCTCTTGTAACGATGGTGCAGGTATGGTCGTTTCCACCACCTATTTCGTATATTAGCTGCTCCACCGGCGCGCACTATTTAGCACTCTCCCCACCACCCTACACACCCATAAAATAGCGTGTTTGTGTATGTTTGAGAGAAATGTACAACGTACATTATACATATACTACATATAATCGTTTACGCACTAGGTCGTAAATAAAGACTGGCTGAAATTATAATCCAGGGACTGGAACCTTTTGAATTTATAGGTATCGGTTCGGTACTGGTCCTCCAAAAATAAAATAACTGTTCTGGTTCGATTCTGGTATTAAAAGTATCGGTTCCAAATAAATTCAGTACTGGTTCCAGATAATTAAGATATCGAAAAGTATAATAATGTTAAATACCTATCCGGAATGTGGGTTTAATAAATAGTATGAGAAATATTTGAAAACTCATATAATCATACATAGTTTATTCACAAAACAGTAATACCATTAAATTATGATGAATAAAATTATTTTATTTTTGAACCTAAAAGAACCTATTTAATTTAAAAATTCAGGTTCGGTTTCGGTAATTTATTTATTAAAATAAAGGTTTCGGTTTCGGTTCCGGTTCTCAATATATTAAAAGTTCTGGTTTCACTGTTCCAGGACCGGTTCTTTTAGGTTTGGTTACAGTCCCTGTTATAAACTAAAAATTAATATACATTTTGATACATAGGTACATAGTTTTAAAATGTAATGCATGAGATTTGTATAAAAAACACCAATTTTAATGAAGCTAAAAATACCTAATTATATAAATACAAGAAAGTCAAATTAAATTTTTATGAGCGTTTGAAATTCATATTTTTACACATTTGATATTCGATCGATTTCTCATGTGACAATTTTCTTATTTTATTTTAATTAAAAAACGAATGACTGTAGATACTTAAAAATTTCACTGAATGTTTATATTAGCATTTTCTATACACCATACAATTTTGAAAATAATTTAACTCTTTTTGAGCTTTTTACTGACATTATCAGTTTTAAATTGTTTTAGTTTTTTTTTTCTATAAATATCAATAATATTTTATTTGTTAAGTAAAAAGGCCTGAAAATTTAATGCAATGCTCCTGATATATTGTCACAATAGCAATTGAAAAATATTAAAAATACATAGGCACAATTTTTTTCTATAAGCATTTAAAGATCGAATTTTGACAACATTTATCAAATTTATCAAATTACTTTTCTCAGAATCGTTTTTCTTATACAATGATATTATATCATTGAATTCAAATTTAATACCATCCATTATACAGTGACCCACTTGTAATCTACTGTACATCCACTTACCCACCTTTTTATTTTTCATAAACTTAAGAGTGCTTGAGCGCCCCTATGCCAACAGTGCCCGTGGCAAGGATACCAACTTGCCCCCCCCCCCCTAGATCTGGCACTGCGTATAATACCTGTCTTATACCTTATTTAATCGTTTTACTTATTTTGTATAAAATTGTACTTATTTACGTTATTTAGATCACTATATTATAGAGTCCAAAAATTGTGCAAAACACTTTAAATATACAATTTAGAGTGTGCATATATATTCTAATATAATATTATATTATAAGTAGAGCCTAGAACTTGATGACCTTCTTCTGATGACTGATCTTTTAAAAATGCACAAAAAAGGTGTTAAAATGACTTTAAAAATGACCACAAAAATACTAAAAAATACTTTGTAATGACTTAAATTTTTAAAAATTGCCGTTTTGTATTACAATAATTGATATAGGTATAATAAATCATCATTATTATAGGTACTAGCTCTTTAAAAAATTTTGCTCGAAAATATTTTTTTGCAGTTTGAAATAAGTTGATCGACCCTTGACAATTTTTTTCTGATTGGCCGGGCCTAAAATAGCCACAGTTTATTAAATAATCGTACATGGCGACAACAAATGATAAAGATAATGAACGTCGGTTATCGACGAGCTAATGGAAACTGAATGTGTTTCAATAAAATGTAACTTTTAACAAGAGAAATTCAAATTTAATATGTAAAAAAAAGCAGATAAGTGGATGTCGCTCTGCTGTACAGTAGGTTACAAGTGGGTCTTGAATTAGACTTGAATTCAATGATATAATATCATTGTATAAGAAAAACGATTCTGAGCGGAGACGGTTTGTCAGTCTAGATATTTTATATTTTGTTATTATTTATTTTACCATGTAAGTTGAATTAATATTAAAATATTATAATTTTTTATTCGTTTCTATGGTGATAAACAAAGCGTTAGAAATTAAAATCCCATTTTTAGCGTTTTTTCATAATTTTTCATTACTTTTTCCCGTGGCATTAAATAACTATTGAGAAAATCGAAAAATGTCCTCTCTAAAGTACCATCTTGGTCCAATTTGCTAAAAGATAAGATACTATATGTGGAAATCGAAGGATTCCTTCTGGTAGAAATTTTGTATACAGAATATAAAAAAAAAAATAAACACCATTGTAAAACCACTAGCTTCCTCGCTCCGCTCAGAATCTAAAAAAGTACAAAAATGAATAAAATGCACCAAAATTACTAAAAAAAATTACCGTAAAACATATAGAAATAATCGTGCAGTTTGAAATATCGAGTAAAATAGTATGTACCTAGTGATGGCTGTTGTGCGGGTAGTTTTTTATTCAGTCTACAACCAGCCCGAGTACAACATAATTTATTATATGTAACACGTATTATTTTTTTATCCCATTTCAAATATCCGAAAACAGTACCGTGACTCATATAATAATATTATATTGTAGGTACACACAATGTTCGCCGACGCCATTCTTCGTATACGCTGCGGGATATTTTAACCACCCCGCACCATTCCGCATCAACAAAGGTCTGGGGATGGAATATAATTATAGGTATAAGTATTTTTGTGCCCATACATGTACGGTGGGTAATCCACAGTACCTTCAAAACTGCGCGCGTACACACATGTACAGGAACTACGTATTTATTAGAGTGAATCGAGCTCTTAAGAAACTTGATGCCAAGAACATTGTCTGTGTTTGTATGTGTGTGCTTTACAATAGTTAAATATTTTAGCAAGTTATACGCACTTGAGATCTGAATTACCGTAAAAAGCCCACATACAAACACAAAAAATGTTATTACTCTTATTACCAACAAGTTTCATAATAGTTCGATTCACTCTAATTTTTAAACGAACGGAGTTAAACGTGATCTGCTAAGCGTAAATTTGCAATGTTACGGTAACGCATTTGTAAGACGGAGACAACAAATATCTGTGTGGCGTGATAGTCGGTTGTGTATTAAGGAAATTAAGAGGACAGGACGCTACACCCACGTCATGTAGTGTCTCAGTTTTACAAATGTAAAACAAAGCAACACCTTTTTTTGTATAAATAATATCAAAAAAATAAAAACGATATTTCACAGATTATGTTCTAAATTATATTAGATAACAAATTTGGAATCTTAACTATCACCATGGGCGCAATGCTGGGGGGGGGGCTAACAAAACTATTTATTTAAAATAACCAATACGAGGTTTATATCCAAATTAATAAGGGGGCTAAATATAAGTCAGGGGGGCTAATTTTTGACAATTTATACATTTTTTCATATCTATTTTGAGGAATTTTTTTAATAATAAATAATTTTCTAATACAATTGCATTAGAAAATGCGTCTATGTATGTCGACAGGATGAGCCTTAACTGATAAACCTAGAAAAAACGTCCCTACGAGTACAAGTGGCCCAATTCAAGCAAGCGGCCCACCGTTTTTACGCCGATGAGCACAATTCCACGACAAACGGAGCGACGTTTTCAGCAACTTTTAGTATCCAATATATTCAAATAAAACTCTCATTATCAACATTATGAAATTAAAATTATATATATTTTTTTTAAACTGGGAAAGTCGCTCTGCTTTATGGCACAACTTGTCATTAAGAACGTCTGAATAACGTCTGTATACGACGAAAAACAATTGTGAGTATAGAGACGTCTGCCTATATTTTTAAGGATATTTTGATATTTCTGTTAGTGTAGATAGGTAGTAGTTTTTTACTACTAATCATATAGGTATATGCCTGAACCGACTGAAACAATTGTTGACAAAAACAAATTGCATAATAATATATTATACAGTCATATAGATATTGTAATTATTATTATAATATAGTAATATTACACATTATACATATTTCGGATTATTCTTTTAGTATGAATGGTATTTTCTCACATGAAAGTTATAAAAGCTGAACAGGTACCGAGCTGTACTTTCTGATGACCATTTAGAGCAGCGTGTTCGTTTAGCAGTTGGCGACTATATAGCTAAGATTATAATAATTAATTGGCCATAATTTTATGAAACGACACGCGTCTACATCAATAGTATAATGTTAATACATTTTAAAATTATTTAGAAATTTAATGTAAAACATTCATTTTGGATAACTTTATACTTTAATTTTATTATTTATATATCAAATAATTTTTTTTACATAAGTCGATTCTAAAAGAAAAAATTTACCGTCAGTATAGGTCTTAATCAAATATAGTTTGGCGACCCTGGCTGTTTATGTTAACGGTTTAGCTTCTACGGCCGTCGGCCGATGGCGCCGTGGGTGTCAATATAGGTACATAACACGTACGGTACGTTAGAATGTTGCCCCTAAGGTTTTGGGTAGTCCCAAATTCTTGGATACAACAATGATTTCAAATACTCGTTTGAGCGTGACCGGGTCGTAAAAGTGTACAATGCACTATTGTATACCGCAAACGTTATCTACGTATCGTATTGTCTCCGTTGTGGGGAAGATCGGCCTGGATCAGTAGTTGTCCAGCTGTCATCCCGGGTACCAATTTTCTTAGCTATACCTTTTTTTATATAAACGTTCGCTTCAAACATAATATAAAATAAAATATTATTTACTAGACGAACAAAAACAAAAATATGCTGTAAAAATGGTGGGTATTGATTTCTTTTCGGCCGCTCTCTGCCTCTCTCTAAAATGCGATAAGAAATCGAAACAGAAAAAAGTTATACTATTGGACGACGTTTTAATGACTTTAGATCTACCACATGTGGATTGCCTACCTCAAATGCAATAATACCTATATGCTGATAATATACGTTATATAATATAACGCCGGACGGGATGGCTATAAATTAAAATATAATATGATTTACATTTTACACTTAAAAAGTTATTGCTTCCACAGCGAGTTACACCAAAAAATAATTGAACAATAAACATTTTTACACGCCTTGCCGTAAATATAGGTATACAATTTACACGTTTATTTTAATTATTAATAATAACTAATTATTTATTATCTTTATCGGACTAAATTTATGTCTATGACACTCATAAATAATGTAGCTTTCTATTGGTGAAAGAATTTTTGAAATCGGTCCAGTAGTTTTGGGTTTATTCGTTACAACCAAACAAAATATCTTTCCTCTTTATAATATTAGTATAGATTAATATATAATTATATTATATACGATTGGTAATCTATATCATATAAATACGTAGTTCTTGTACAATGCGCAGTTTAGAAGGTACGCAGGTGTTTGTTGTGGTTTACCCACCTTACAGGTATGGACACAAAAATACTTATACCTATAATTATATTCTATAACAACAGATTTCATCCCCACATCTTCGTTTATGCGGAATGGTGCGGGGTGGTTAAAATATCCCGCAGCATATTATACGAAGAATGGCGTCGGCGAACATTGTGTGTACAATATAATATAACAATATACGAGTCACGGTAATGTTTTCGGAAATTTCAAATCGAAAAAAAAAATAATACGCGTTACATATCATAATAAATTATGTTGTATTCGGGCTGGTTGTAGACCGTATAAGAAACTACCCGCACAACAACAGCCATCACTACTATTTTACTCAATATTTCAAACTGCACAATATTATTACTACAAAATCGCAAATCTGCATCTACCTTCCCCACCGCATCACAACTGCTATATCCCTCTTAACACATTCCAAATATTATTATTATTATAAAACTGTACGTTTCAATAATTAAAATCAATCAATGTATATTTTATTAAATTTCATAGAGATGATCGCATGAATGAAGTATTATTAATTATTATAATTTGAAATAGGTATTGGCCTTTGGGTAATATCTATGAATTAATTATGATATTTGTAAATTTTGGTATTGAAACTTTCCTTCTGCACAGAGCTGATTAATTAAATAGAAGCCAAATTCAAGATCCGATCCATGGCTATTGCCACTGTCACATAGTCCATATTACAGCGGCGTAATTAAGGGTGGATAAGCGGGGATAAGGAGGATAGATCATTATATTATATTAAAACAAAATACATTTAATATTTAATACAAATTTATTTTATAAAATGAGGCTACCCATCCTTTTTTTTTTAATTTTTGTGAAACCTACGTATTTCAAAGTGTTAAAAACGATGGTACAAAAAACAAATTGTAGAAATCATTATTTTGGAAGTTATATCCTTCATAAGTTTACGATTTACGTTTATACGCATGCGTGTACCACTACCTAACAGCCACGCGCAGCGTCTATAACGAATTTTGATTTTTTTTTTTTTTTTTAATTATTGTAAAGAGCTGAGAATGATGGTAAAATCATAATTTGCACATTGTCTTAATTCGGCGACACATTTAATCCGGATTTTCAAAAAAATTAACAAATTTTTGATTTAATCAAAATATTATTCATTAATATACACTTCGTAATCAGTACTATGACTATCTTATTGTTTTAACGTACCTACATATGTAGTTTAGCATGATGAAACGATGGTTAAATCAGAATTCGGAGGTCAGACTTAGTTTTAAAGTTATAGGTAATTAAAATATATAGTATTTTCAGATACACTCGTCATGGTCACTCCATCGCTGCATCGCTCGGAAAATTAAAATCGACATTATTGCTCGACTTGTTACGTAAAACCACCTTGTGTGGGCCGTGGAGTTATAACAAAATTATAAAAAGTGCACAAACACCCGACGTGGTCACTCGTTTGCTGTGTTCGCACACAGCGGATGGGTCTCCGACTTCAAATAGCTAAAACAGTAAAACCTCAATACTTACTAGTTACTAAGTTTTAATTTTTAAACTAACAGAGCTAAACGTGTTCTGCTGAGCGTAAATATGCTATGTACATAGGCTTGACATTAATGAATTGACATTAAAATTTGTTACATAACAGTACCTATGGTTATTTTTTTTTAGAAGACATTTCTAATGTTTTCTATGTTTTGCAGTAATTTGTGAGTTTAATTTATTATATTGTCACGTTAAGCTTAAGTTAATTTATTTTAACTTATTATAAAACCCTGAGGTGAGTCGCTAAACAATAGTTGACCGCAGTCGCTAATTTGAGCTACGGTCCAAGCATATATCGTCCGTCGTTGGTTGCTCCCGGATTGGTGACCACCCGGGTGTTTAATGACAAATCCTCATTCTACATAATATATACGTGTTTCTAAAAACCATCCGTAGTTTCCCTACAAAATTCTAATGAACATTGTTGACATTGCTTTAGTTCAATAAAAAAAAAAAAAAAATAATAATAACAATAATAATAATAATAATAATAATAATCATAATCAGAAATATAAAATATGTTGTTATGTTATAACTTATAATATTATATTATGATAGAATATATAGGCACCCACCAAATTGTATTTTTTTTATTTGAAGTAATCTACTATAATCTATACATGTTCTTAGTATAATAAGTAGTTTTGATAGGTGACAAGTAAGAATGATATGAATAATAAGATTAGGGAAGGTACCCAGTGTTAGCACCCTATAAGTGACAGGAATAACAATGAAAAGATAGAGAAAAAAAATGATAATAATAAATAGGTAAATAGACAATTAATTTGAGGAGGAGGTGTTATCCGCTAGAGACCTCCAGCACTTATTTAGCTCGTTTACTAAAATAGATCTCTATACCATTGCCTTTTGAGTCTATGGCACGGGTTACCAGGGAGTGTGTTAGTTGATAGTTTCGAGATTATAGTGGATTTGTGTGTTGTTGAAATTTGTTGTGGAGTCTGGTGTAATATAGTTTGGATATTTGGTTGAGATTTTGGATTTTGAGATCTTTGTGGAGATTATTGTTGGTTAAGTACCAGGGTGCAGATGTAACTAGTCGAAGGCATATTGATTGAAAGGCTTGGATTGTACGGGTGTTTGAGGGTTTAGCGGCACCCCATAATTGAACGCTATAGGTCCATAGTGGCCTGAGTAATGACTTATAAATTAACAGTTTGGTGTTTATATTTATTTTGGATTTCAGTAAGGGTTTTTAAGGAGGTGGAGTCGGGTATTCAGTGCTTTTCGTTTGGCTTTTAGGTGGGGATTACAGGTAAAATTGTATTTTTAAAGCGTTAATAAGTACAATTTTATACAAAATAAGTGAAACGAGTAAATAAGGTATAAATGTATAAGACAGGTATTATTTGCAGTGCCAGATCTATGTTGGGGGGGAGGAAGTGGGTATCTTTGCCCCGGGCACTGTTGGTATAAGGGCGCTCAAGCACTCTTAAGTTTATGGAAAATAAAAATGTCATAAACATAAAATATGAATAAATTATAAAAATTTTCAAGAAATAATAATAGGTTTTACATAGTCATTCGTTATTTAACACGTTAAACGCCGATGCCAATTCGTATGTGACACGAGTAACTGATCGCCCACAGTCAACGGGGGTCCTTAATTTTCGTCAGGTTTAAATTAATTCAGCAGAATTTTGGTCAGGAATTATGATGGATATAAATTGATACCTAAGTTTTTTTCCAAAAGGCGCATATTCCAGTTTTTATTTATAAAGGGACATATTCGGTATTCCTGGAAAAGGAGCGTTTTGTCCAAAATCACTTTCTTTAAACTTAAAAATATACTGTAGACATTTTACGAAGAAAATTGTCGATATCAAACATTGATTTTTATTTTTATTTTTACCTATTTTTCAATGAAAGGTACTCGAAACCCCTCAATTTATTTTCAAAAATGGAAACCAATGTTTAACAATATTATAACACCTGCTAAATTAAATTATATATTTCCCGTAGCAATCGATATAACATCTGCATTGATTTAAATGTGTCTTAAATCATTTGTTGTCAATTTTAAGCAATATTTTAACGCCTGCCAAAATAAATATTTTTATTTAAATGTAATACGTATAATCAGGGTTGGGATATTAAAAAAACATTTTTTTTTTTTTTAATCGATAGCAAGTAGGTACCTAAATAATTAAAGTGAATTTCTTACTGGTAAAACGGTCATCTCGACCACAATTGATAAATGTTTTCGTGTTTTTCGTGTTTCTATACAGGTAGGTAATATTTATAAGCGTGTGCAGGTGGTCCGCTGTCTGTGAAAAAATTGTCAAATGTATTGTGTTTGGTGATCAGAATGCCTCCCCAGGGTTTGCAGAGGTGGTGACCAACTTTCTCTTATTTCGTAGTTATTATCGATACTCAGCGGGTGTGCGACAATGTGACGCCAACATTTTATTTAAAAAATACACGGACCGGTATTTATAGGGTCTGTATATTTAGTCCTTTTCATATAAATAATTATATTTACTGTCCGCTGGAGAAGCAATAAAATCATTTTCGATTGCTTCAACACTCATCGAAAATTAAATTTACGGCACATACGGACAATAAAATATTCTTATTAGATTTCCCTAGTAATAATATGTTTTGTGAACAAATATTAGTACTATAACAGTATACGTAATGTATTGATATATCCTTAACTACTTGTCAATCTATTCAGGTGCATAACGAATATTTTTAAATTACTATCTTAATAGTAGTAATATAAGACTATTTTTAAATATAAAATTGTATTGCAGTTAATATTGGATGATTTAAAACACATTATTGTTGTAAGATATAATCCTTTTTAAAATAATAAAATCTATTACGGTTGGAGTGTAGTGTATTAAGGGGTTGTGTTTTACCATCTTATAATATGACGTATATGTAATATCTTGACTGAGTGTCTGTGTCATTGTGTGACTTATGAGTTATGAATTCAGGAGAAGCGTAAATTAAATTAAAGTTAGATTATTGTGTAAACCGTTTTTCTGGTACACCGGTGCATGACACTTATTATACGTAGGTATATTTGAAATATTATTACACAGTGTCGTTGTTGAGGGTCATGTTTTCCGTGTTTCTATACATGTAGGTAGGTTGTATGAAATGTTTTTTTTTTCGGACGCATGTATGTAACTCTGCCACGAGTACCTTTTTTTAGTGTAAACTTCGCCAGGAAAATAAAACAGGTAAAATTGGACAAGCGGTGCGTCAAAATATTCTTAGTAACTATCGGTAAAAGGACAACTCACCCCCGTCGTTTCGTCACCGTAAAAAAAGCGAGTCCACGTCTATTATTATTATTAAGGTACTTTCTCAGTTATTTCAACTATTGTCTTCATGTGTTAAATTAACGATAATTTTAGTCTTTCAATACTGTACTTTTACCCTTTGGAGTTTTGCATATATTTATTATTATTATTATTATTATTCAAACTAATAACTTTTTTCAAAATATTATTTTTGGGAATTTCCTAACATGTAAAGTTTGTCTGAGTTGTTCAGCGACAAAGACGACGACGACAACGACGATAATATGAACTCCCGGGGGCCAAATGTCCTATCTTAATAATAGACGGGGACGAAACTTCCGTTAGCTCATTTTTATTATGGGGACGAAACGGCGGGGGCGAACGTCCGCGATTCCTTAGTATCACTTTATTCATAAATAATCCTAATAATAATATTGTCCCAATAGTACGCAAATTACGACCCCGCAACCAGTGTGGATGTGTGATTTTCTTAGGAAACGGGTTGTTATCGACGAAAATCAAAACAGTAGCAATATTATACATACTTATCTTACTCATTGTTATTGGCTTGAAAATACGTATATTTTATATTCTTAATTTAATTATATGAAAAATTAATCAGTACTACCATTGATCATAAATACTATAGGT
This sequence comes from Acyrthosiphon pisum, assembly GCF_005508785.2. Classification (NCBI taxonomy): domain Eukaryota; kingdom Metazoa; phylum Arthropoda; class Insecta; order Hemiptera; family Aphididae; genus Acyrthosiphon; species Acyrthosiphon pisum. Next base: position 33,952,647 of record NC_042493.1, on the reverse strand, counting down.
TCCTACTAGGAAAATTGTTTATCGGCGACGACACAGATATATAATATAATATATCTGTAGTCGACGATGACCGGTGACGGTACACATTAATGCTATAGTAGGCATATAGTAGGTATATGTAGTATAACTTAGTATAAATAGTATAATAATATTATTTCGCTTTCATCAATTAATTAAAATTCATTAACTAATATAAAAAAAAAGGAAGTCTGTATACTAAAATTAGTATTAGTATTTTTATTTTAGTATTTGTATACTAATTTAGTATCTAAACTAAAATGATGTGATACAATTTATAGATATTCTAATTATTATGTCTATTAAAAATCTATTATTATAACTATTTATAGTGTCCCCTACACCATATTTTTTTTTCATTTTGAATTTTTGAGTTAACTGAATTGAGATATTTTATTTAGTTTTAGATAAGCAAGGACATAACACTGACGGAGTTTCCATATCCCGTTACAGGTTAGAAAACAAAACCGGCGGGTTTTCTATTAGACCTTTTCATTACTTTTTTATCCAACCGGCAGTTTGGACCGTTTTTTTCAAACCGAAATTAGTAGTATAACTATGTGTAATCAATGTTCCTACCTATATGGTTTGCACGAGGTGTTTGCGGCGCCGGCGATCAGTTTTTTTGTTTGGTAGTTTTTGACCTTCAGTCATCGGGTGTGCGATAACCTAGTTTTTAATTGTTGTCAGAAATCAAGAATACATAGACCGGTTTTTATATAGACGACCCGAAAAATAAACTAGGAAGGCTGGCCATTCAATATTATTATTGATGATTATGATTATAATAATATTAATAATACCCCCATGTGACGCATGTGAATATCTAACTGACGACAAAAAAATGACACACGAAGAGATTCTGTTTTTGTGTAATTTAGGCCCAACACATCATAGTTCATATAAAAATAATTCGACACGACCAAATTGTTATTTATTTACTTAAAAACTTCCATAGCTAAAAGTGTCAATGGAGCAAATTGTAAATATATTATTAAACAAATGCTAAGCTTGATCTAAATCTATATATATAAAAATGGAGACAAAAATGTATAACAATTCATCATTTGAGAACGGCTGGTCCGATTTGGCTCAAATTTTTTTTAAGATGTTCGTAAATACCAGGAGAAGGTTTTTACGAAATAAAATTTTAGGAAAATCCACCGGAAAGGTAAGAAATCTCAAATCTATATGTCAAAAATACAACAGTGGCGCAACAGTGCATTATATTATGTTGGTTGCTATTGGTTAATCGGGCATGTTTGTTGATTTATATAATATAAAAATGAATTGCAGAATGTGTTGCTAAGCGCAATAATTCTACTGTACGTGTGTTGTGACTGAACTCCTCCTAAATGTTTAGACCAATTTGAATAAATTTTTTGTATGCGTGTACGTTTATTCATCTGATTTTAGTACGGTTAGGTTAGGATTTTGTCAGGGGCGTATACAAAGGGTTAGGCGATCGCCCCCCCTGGACATTGTTGAATGTGTTTCATGTATAGGTGCTTACATATTTTATTATAATATTATATTACAAAAATTAAAAATACAGTGCATATTTTTTCTAAATGGAAATGGATAATTGTTATCAAAAACCTGTTGTCAATTAATAAAACATCTATAATCATCGAGATAAAGAATACTTCTTTATCTCGATGTCTATAACGGACTATAAAGATAGGCTCTGTAACAGACAGTGTGACATCGATTGTTAAAATTGAATATAACGTGCTGTTGTTACAATTGTGGATGGACAAGGACAACCGTGGTTGATGGATGTTCTCTATATCTATGGTATGTGGAATGTGCTACAATTATGGCTGTAGATAAGACTGATAAGAGTCAAAAGATTAGAGATATCGTGGCTGTAATCACAGATATATACAATAATTGCACTCTAAAGAGCACAAAATATAATATACAAATAGTATGAGTAAATTATATATTTAATAAAACTATTATTATATTATGTGGTTATTATAATATGCTTTTATATTTATATGTACCTATGTCCTATGTCAAGTTATTTTATTTGGTATACTGTTGATGTTGTTTACAATAATTAATGTTATGGGTTATGAAAGTGGGTAGAAATCAATTATTGAAGTTTAAGCAAGCGAAACGATCGAACAATTTTGATCCGCCAATTTATTAATAATCTGTACACTGTCGTTTATGTACAATTTTTTTTATAAGAACCTATGATTTGAGTTCAAATTTCGCCCCCCCCCCCTGGAAGAAGAGCTGAATACGC
>NC_042493.1:33937654-33950183 GCF_005508785.2 Acyrthosiphon pisum | reverse complement strand
TTAATTGATTATATCAATCCACCATAGGCAGAATACGACAAACTTGGTATAGCTTTGATACTTTAGAGTTAAATCATACACCAACGTACATACATCACGGGGTCCGCGATCTACCACAGGTAGATTGCCTACCTGATAATGTACTGCTGCAAATCACAATTTTTTTTCCGGGCAACGGAAAAGTTAAGATTAATTTTGAAACCATACACCGAATATTAAATAACGAATTGAACAAAGTTTGAGTCACATATAGTTGGTACACTTAATTGGCAACGAAGTGTACGGGTTCAGCTAGTAATATACATAAATATTAAAATATTATATCGACTAAAAAATGCTACTCTAAAAAGGTAACAGGCACGTTTTGTGCGTTGGGATATTTATTACAGTTTGGTATGTTACAATATAAGGTAAGTATTACAATGGATTTAAATATTTAATATTAGGTCTCCTTGAATTACTTAAAAATAAAACATTGTGAATAAACATTTTAACTTAGATTATTGTTTTATTTTTATTCATTCAATAATTTTTATCTACCATATTTTTTTAATTACGATACTAAATACATTAAATATAAATATTATTATCAGCAACTCTGCAAGCAGTAATAACGTTTGGATCTCGAATTTTCTACTGATGAAAATCGATGGGAAATATATTATACGAATTAAACTTTTATATTAAAATCTACAAATGAAAGTTATCCTATCGATCCACTTATTTTTAGCCACTTCAACCACTGTAAATTATTAATATATTATTTATTATAACTCCATTATATTATTATCAGTTTTAATTTAGTGTCTTAGTCTGTTTCAAAAGTGAATTAAAATTTCCCTTTTTCTGTGATCAATTTTAGTTACTTACACGTCGAATATACTGTCCACTTGCCTTTACGTGTGGACTCTTGCTGACAAAAAAAAATATTGATTTAATTTGGATATGAATATATAAAAAATATATTATATATTAATATGTGTGATGTACCGATGTGTCTCCAACTAGTTCAAAATCTATTAAGTATTTTGTAACAATAGACAAAGTTAAATTCCAAACCAAAAATTAAATTGCCTATATCAAACCCCTTTAACGCGGGTATGGCGTGGCTATTTTGCCCCAGTTTGATTTTAAATGCTGCACGATGCCACAATGGGCTGGTGCTCGGTGGTTTTTGATAAACCATTATTGTATTATATTAACGCAAAAACATGCTTATATTTATAAACAATTGTTATCTTGTGTATGATAAATTGGTAATTAATAGTTGGAATACATTTATAATATAAATACATATTATTTGCATGCGTGGACAATACATATTACATAATAGCAAGCCCCTAAGCAATTGCCCTTAATGATTTTTTTTAAACTCAGTTAAGTTGAGTTAATATGCACCAATAACAAAAAGTTCAAAGTTAATTTAACTATGGATTAAGGGATTTCGATACCGTGATTTTCTGTTTTTGCCCAACACACGCGCGACATTGTATTTTAGACGTATTTTTGCCAAACATACCAAATGATATAATAAAGTGATAATAATTCTAAAAACAGATTTGAATTTGTCGTCAAGTCTACTTAAAATCGACTTTCCCACATTTTTGATTTTTTGATTTTAACTTCTCCGAATAATTGAAATATAACAATTCTTAAATACTCTTTTTTAATATGATATTTTGAGGAATTTGTGGGTTAATATCAAAAATGTGGGGAAATCGATTTCAAGTAGACTTGACGAAAAATTCAAATCTGTTTTCAGAATTTTTATCACTTCATTATATCAAAAGGTATGTTTGGCAAAAAACACGTCTAAAATACTATGTCACGCGTGTCTTAGACAAAAACAGAAAATCACGGTATCGAATCCTCTTAACTCAGTTATGGAGGATAACATTTAATAACTCAGTTATTAAATGTTTATTATTAAGTTTAAAAAAAGTTAATTTGTTTATACAAAGCTAGAGTACTTAATTTTTTTCCAACCCAAAACTAAATTATAGACTGTACTGTTTATACTTCATACAGTATTTCCATATAGTTAGATTCGAATGATACACATTTTTTACTTGAAACAATTCACAGTAAATATTTTTTAACATGAAAACGAAATAGACTGAAATAGTGAAATATAAAAAAATTAAAAATTAAATAAATTAACTTAACTTACTTATGGAATGGAAAATGAACTCGTTCATTTCACGTTAATTAAAAAATAAATTTAGTAAGTTAACAGTGAAGTTAATGAAAAGCCAAACGTAACTAGTTAAGTTAAAAACTTAATAAAATATTAACTTTTTAACTTAACTTTAACTTTTTAACTCGATAATGCTCAGCCTTGCATAATAGGTAGGTATTTACATTACATACGTACATGTGGACGTGCGTGAAAGTAGGCATGCATGTATGTGTCTTATGAAGGAAAAGGAATATAGTAATATAATAATATGTGCTTGGGAGATGTTGTTTTTTAAGTTTGGTAGGTAACCATTTGGTCTGGTCAAAGCTTTTGCCCCTTCTATTAAAAACTGAAATGACGCCACTCAGTGGCGTAGCCAGGATTATGAAATGGGGGGTGTTTTAAGTATAGATTAAAACCAAGTTTTTTTACAGTTTTCGTATATTAATAAATTAAGGGTTCAGAACTTGACTTGTTGTACTAAAAATTATAGAAATATGCAGTCAAAATTCTCAAAATATGCTTAAATATATGTACTATGTAGCAACATTTTTATATTATTTTTGAAAAATCATAAAACATATTGCAATTTTGGTAATAAAAACTAAAAAATAAGTAGGTATATAAACCTGTTAAATAAATAAATAAATAACAACTTAATTTTTAAAAATACTGGCATACAGTACCAGGTTAATAAATAAGTAATAACGAATAACGTGATATGCAAACACCGTGATAAACGAACACGTACCTGATGTTCATTCATTCGTACAATCTACAATCTAGAATATGTCAATTATAGTTTAAACACAGTTTTGTCACAAAGAGACTCATGAAATCTTACATATGCAAACACAGGGCCAACTGTAGCCAAGCTCCACCAACAACTTTAACAGCCCTCCACCCCTCCCCAACATATACTTAATTTTTTTAAGCTTATTCAATTTTATAATAGTATGGTATTAGGCTTCAGCCTCCCCAAATCTCAAAATGATCGCCCATTGTACCTAACCAAACATAATATTTTTTAAGATATTTTTCAATGTTATCCAAATATAATTTTTCACGACAATTGTATGTATATTTAAGTTAAAAAGTACACAAATATGCAAACTCAAACTTTGTATTTAAATTTCGCCATTTCATAAGACAAATTTATAACTTGCAATCAGTCCCAAACCCTATAAACAATATATTTATTAGGAGTGTAAATGTCAATGGGGGGGTCAAACACTGACGCCACTGAGTGGAACTAACTGTAATGATAATAAATATAAGCCTACTTGATAGCAATTAGTGGTAACATGCCGATAGACAATGGACGATGGATCTGTTCCTATATTATAATTTATTTTTATAGCCTAAAAAAACTTAGGAGAACATTTTTAACAAGTCATATAATTGCTGATAATAATAATTTCTGATTAAAAAACTGTTACCTAATTAATCAAAGGTTATAATATATTCTATTTAGAACTTCGAATATAAAAACTACTGATTGTTATAACATATAATTATTTAAAAGAGGGCTGCATTATAGGCTAGAGCTATGTTATATTAGTATAAATTAAATTATTTATTTGAGTAATCACTGTACTTTTTTATAAAACTCTAGTCCTTGCACAAAATGTGTCTGCTTCACTTAGCACCCCCTGGAAAAAAGTTCTAGTGCTGTGCCTGATAGTTATTAGTATAGTGTTAACTGCAAGAACGCATACTTGTTTTTATTTAGTTAATATATTATTTCAAATATTCAGTTAATTAAACACAAAATAAATCCATAACATTTTCAATTTTTAATAATATATAATTTAACTACTAAAAACTGTTTATTTTATTATGAATGCTTCAAACAGTAATTCAAAAAGGTGTTTAGAGGTGAAAATGTATGTTTTATTGCAAATTATAAAATATTGAATAGGTATAATATATTATTATAAATAATTATATTTATTTTGGTAACAGTAAAAGGTCTGAAGGAGAAAATACATTTATTTTCCAGTTTGTTCTATACTTGTGCCATTAGAACTCAATATTGTTGTGATATTTAAAATCTCTTAACATACGATCTGCCAATGAATGTAGTGTTTCAGTAGAAACAAATGTAGTTAAATGTTACAAAATTGATACAATTACAACTAATGTTAAAAGTATAAATACAATTTAACTGACAAATGTAATTAACCAAATGTACTGTAGTTTATAGTAGTTTACTAACTTTTTTACATATTCCCTATTAAAAACCAAATATTTAAGCTCCTTATTATATGTTATAACTAAATGTTAAAAACTTATGTTATAAGTTATAACTAAAGATTCAATTGCATTGAAAACACAAAAAAATATAAATATGTAAAAATTGCATAATAAATTGCACTATAAAAATTCAAGTTATATAAAAAAATTAGATAAATGTTACTTTTTTGAATTAAAATTGATAATTATATACATTTTCAAATTATGTTCATTAAAATTAAATCTTTAATTACTTAAAATATGTTTGTACAAAGAAAAACTACGTTCTACATCTACACTAGTTATTGGTGCATATTTAAAACAATTCAATAATGTAGGCGTTATATCTAAATTAACATCTTTTTTGCAAGGTTATATATAACATTAGGCTTATGATATACAATCAGTTAGTTTATGGTTAATTTATGCTTTTTAACTTTTTATTTTTTAGTTAGTTGTGATTCTAAATACTAACTGTCCTATGAGTGATGGTTCATCATTTGTATAATTTTCTTGGGTTACTAATCTTGAATTATACATTTCTTTTAAAGTATTCAGTTTTTTTATTCAGTTTTATATTTTTAGTTTTAAAAGTTCATTGCAATGATTAGGGGGAGGAAAATTATTTTTATTATAATAGTTTTACTGTTGAAAAAAATGAAAAAAAAAAAAGAAGATTAATGACATTCAAATAGGGTACTCATAATTTTTGGTATCTAAAAATACAAAATTTAATAACTTAAATCTCTGGGGGAGCCTATTCTTGAAACGTCGATTAGCTTGTTTCTAGTTCTAACTTACATTATAACACGACACGCGTTACGCATGAGAAATATACAGCCGCTAAACAAGAATAAGCCAAAATTGTTGAGTTTTTCTCACTAATATCGATTAAAAACCGATTTAATATATTAAACTGATTGACGATAATATTATTGTATGTAAAATTGAATATTTAAGGTAGCTAAACATTGAGACATGAACAAAATGAAAATACTGATTCCAACATTATAACTCTTAAATTTTATATTAATTATTAATGTTAAACTTTAAAATAGAAATAAATTACAAGGTTTAAATAAATATTGATTTTTAAAATTTAATTTTTAAACATTCATAGAAATGACATCCTTACATTATATAAAGTTTTCTTTTTTTTAAAACTTTTATCCAATGTTAGTTAAACCATTAGTATTAATACTTAACTTATTTAAATGATACATTTAATGTTTAAAATTACAAAATATTTATTGGGTGACATGGTGCACACGCAATAAGTAACGACACGCTTTTTCGTACAGACAGTTAACTTCAGATGTACACAAATAATATGATCACCAATTTATGATACATAACTCCTTATTGATTCTAAATCATCTTGATTCTTGATAAATAGTTATTTTTTTTAATTTAATGAGTAAATAGACACAGTTCTTTTTGGAGATAGATTCCCTTTTAAAATTTTAATTATAATTGTAATTATAGTATATAAATTTACCAAGCTGGTAATTATTTACGTAATTTTAAGTATTATAACCAACATAAACATGCATTTATGGTTATGGAATCACTTATATGGCTCTTACTTGTTCCTTGGGTCCAAAAGTACAATCAGAACGCACAGCTGGCCCCAAACACAAGTAGTTCATACAGCAAATACTGTTTCTGAAGAATGGATCTTCATCCGGTATCACAACTTGCAAGCACAACTCGTGGTATATGCTTCCAGGACGGAGTTCCATTCGGTTTTTATTACAACAGCTCACAGAATTATTACTATTCACTAAGGATTTATTATTAATTTGCATGCATTAATTATGATAAATCAATATAATATATGGTTATGGTTAATCCTACTCATTCTAGAAATTGCCGTGTGAGATAGATCATGGCCTACAAAAATCATCCAGTACGCCATTGCCATCGTTTTGAAGTCATCTGGTGAGTACTCGTCTTTGACAAATTCAACGCTCAGCCTTCTAGGACTGGGTCTGTAAGACGAAAAAGAATCTTCGGAAACTTCTATATGGACAGTAAATGAAATCCCATCATTAGATATGCACAAAGGTAAATTATAATTCTATAAAATGTATTGTTTATATATTCAACTATTTAAAGAGTTGTTGTTGATTTCTAAAAAATGGATCTTCACCCGGTATCATTACTTGCAAGCACAACTCGTGGTATATGTCTCGAGGCATGGGCTCTTTCCAGCTATTTGAACAACAGCTTACAGATTTATTACTATTCACTAAGGATTCGATATTAATTTGCATGTATTAATTATGATCAATCAATATATATGGTTATGTTTTAGTCCTACTCATTCTAGAAATTGGCCTGTGAGATAGATCATGGCCTACAAAAATCGTCCAGTACGCCATTGCCATCGTTTTGAAGTCATCTGGTGAGTCCTCGTCTTTGACAAATTCAACGCTCAGCCTTCTAGGACTTGGTCTGTAAGACGAAAAAGAATCTTTGTAAACTTCTGTATGGACAGTAAATGAAATCACATCATTAGATACACAAAGGTAAATTATAATATTATAATAATTACCATAAAAACTATCAATATAGTTACTAAACAGCAAACGTTTATGAGCCGTGGTTGCTTTTCCCGAGTAGGAACGTTTCAAATTGTTACAAGAACCGTTAGGACTATGATACTTCAAGTTCATCCCGATGCATACAGTTTTGTTGTAATACATGGCCAACCAAATATCACCCAAAGATGTCTTGTCTAGTTTCACTTTCGATAAGTCTATGGCACATTGTACTCCACCACTATCAAGATAATTTAAATGCTCGTTAAATTTATGCGTATTAAGAATATATTTTTTTTAATAAAATTTAATATATTGTATATACTTGACATTCTCTATGGCGTATAAAGATGGAAGCTTCAGAAATAATTTCAGCATGCCTATATAATGAATACAGTTCTTCGGAAAGATGAGAATCGATCAATAGTCCATGCTCCTGGCTTCCAATTTTCATAAGAATTAATCTTGTACCTCTTCTACGATCCTTGTCTCTAGAACAAACCATAATAATTGTCAGGAGGTGAACAATTCTTTGATAACCTATCTACTGCCATACTAGACTATCAGAAAAATATAATTAGTAGCTCCATATTTGTAATAAATATGTTTGATGCAATCAAATAGATTTCCTGTAGTACCTACTTATAAACATAAGATAAATTATTAAAAAAATTATCATTCATTCGGTTTGGATATAGGGTATAAATGGTTTAGTATTGCTATTAGAAGAACACAGCAATACAATTAACCTAGAAAAACTTAGCGAAGAGTGTAATTATTGATGATGGGTTTGGAACTAGTTTTATCTACTAATCTTATAAGTTACATATTTTCTTAATATGCATACAAATTGAAATATCATAAAATAAAGCACATTTACAAAAAGATAATGTTTTTAAAGAACATTTTCTTAACTTTAAGTTTGAAGATAAATCAGTTTACTCATTCTTATACTATAACTAACAGCATAATGTTGGTTATTCTGAATCAAAATTTGGTCACAACTTACAAGGCATTAATTTGATGTTTTTATAATGAAGTAGAACATTTTTTAGTTATTTATTTTATCATGAAATTATTAATTATATTGTCGAGCATTTATTTTTTGTAAATTTAAAGCTGCATCAAGTAGAGGATTCTGTATAATAGGGTTTAATGTTTTGAAAATTAGGTTACCCTACTAATATTATACAACAATAATTAATACACAATCATAATAATTCTAAAATGGTTTATAGTTTAAACACAATAATTATATTATATTATATTATATTATATTACTATAAGCTTATTTAACAAATTGTTCAACAATAAATAATGATTATGAAAATTGTTTTGCAATAATAAAAATTGTATTTTAACCACAATTTCGAGTTGTATAAAAACATGATCAAATTAATGGTTCACCAAAATGTAATGGACCATTTCATGGCCACTAAATTATGTTAAAGGGAACATTAGCTCACTTTTGATTCATTTAATATTTAGTAATTTTTTATGCAACTTGGCATAAATATTATTATATTATTTTTACAGTATCAATACATTTTTAACTCACCTAACAGATATTTTATTTTTTAATGTAATATAATCATCAAACATCCATAATATGTATTTCATTGAATGATATTCTTCTCTTAAATATGCATTGAATTCACGCGTTTTTTCGAAATATGTTGCTGTTCATTTGTCATTTCCCACCAAGTATCATCAGTTTTTAATTCTCCAAATAACATCATATTTTGTCATGTTGTATCAACAATATCAGCACCTATGCCTAAAAAAATAAAAACAAATTTAATTAAAAATCTTATTGTGTTTTAAAAACAACAAATATCTTACTATCACAAGTTGATGCAACAGTAATGACTATGTTAATTGTAAGTTTAGATTCATAGTCCGTGTCTGGTATAAATCTATATATATAATGTTCTTGTAAAGCATACTGTATTTCAGAAATCAATAACCGTAATCCAAACACAGAAATCAAAACTGTCACTGAAAATTATAACAATATTACTAATTTTCAAACAATTTAATAATTACAGCTAATACAAGTTAATACCAGAACTTAAAAGTATATAATATTAACGTAACAATTTGATCAAATATGTTTTATGATGATCTTACGTACAACATTACTATAAGTAGATGGTCCATAAATTTCTTCTTGAACCTTAGGAAATGAATTCAATTCTTTTACAATATTAAGTACTAATTACTTTCCTCTGCATCTCAACATTTTGATCATTTACAACAAAATAATAGGTATTCATATAAAATTCATTATTTTTTATAACATATAATACATTTACCTAAATAGTTATTTCAAATAGTTGAATATTAAAATATGAACAGTGGAAACAGTGAGAGGAAGTAACCATTTAATGGAAACAAATAGTAACAACCAATTATTTTGCTATACTATGTAAGCATACAAATATTTAGGTAAAAGGTCGCTTTATAAGGTCAGGTAAAAAGGTAGATTGCGGAACGCGGACACTTTGCACGATTACGTAAAACTTTAAATTGCAGAACACGGACACTTTGTACTAATATACATAAAGTATATATTTAATATAAACATGTCTGAAGTCATGACCAGACCATGTTATTAAGCTTAAATATTATTTGGTAAATCTAATTATCTTATGCATTCCAAATAGGAGAGAATTGTGAGTTACCTATCAAAAGTAATTTTTACTTGTCATTTCACCATATTGTACACATTTTTAATTTAATTTTTAACATAACATTTGATAATAATATAATACAATTATAATTTATGATCGTGCTTGATTATTTTGATAATTTCAAGATTTTTAGGTCATCAAGTTTCTAAATTAATTAAAAATATATTATAGCACTAAGTAACATTTGGCTGTTATATAACCAGTTAATTAAAAAAACTTTGATTATTTTGACTATTGTTAATATACTATATTTTAAAACACTTTTAATTGACTTTTTGTTTTAATTTTTAGTTTTTATATTTTAATAATTTACATTATATATACTTACTACTTAGATATATAACTTATATTTACACTATATATTCTTTATGTATATAATAGTACAAAGTATCTGCGTTTTGAAATGAACATTTTTACCCAACCGTACAAAATTATCCGCGTTTTGACTTTTAATGGTCGACCGTACAAAGTGACCTAGAACCAAATATTTAAAATAAAAAACAATTGAAAACTGCACAAATCGACTGACGGAAATTAAAATATGTAAACATACTTACGATTTTATTTAAATATTATAAACTTAATTCCTATTAGTTAGATGCCTCGATGTGCTATATTTTATGAAACAAATGTAACAATAATAATACAACTGAGACCTGAGTAATATAGTTAATCCCTGCAGAAGCCTATAAAATAGGAATAGGTACTTACTATACTTCTAGCAACATTTTAAGTAAATGCTGCGTTAATACACTTGTTAAAATTACCAGTTGACAATAAGCAAAAATTTAAATAGAATAAAATACAAATTAACATCGAATATTATATTGTTATGTTAGAACTTTCTTCTACCTAAGTACTCGAGTTTCGAATAATAGAGTAACTTTCTGTTATTTTTGTTATCATCGTCGATGTGTTATCGTTTATCAATTTTTGTCATCAACGCCGCTTCACCGCCCACCGTTCACCGCTTTTAACGCCCGACAATATTATACTTAACGTTTTTCGAAAAATTTTACTCTCATTACGCCGTTTTTCGACTTTTCCCATCCCCGTCTCTCCTACGCGAATTATTCTATTTGTACACAAAGTTTCACTCGGTTTTCCTTTCGACGCACAACTTGGATTTAATAAATTATATAATATTTAATATTTAATAATAGGTAGGTACTGATTTTTTTTGTTTTTGTTTTTGATTCAATAAATATTGCATTATATTATTGTACACATATCAGGGGTTATAGTGAGGGGGGACGCAGGAGGACTCGGTACCCCTAACTCTGACGGTGGTTAAAAAGCGTCCCCTTTAACAAATTAGGATTTTATACATTAGACATTATACATAAAATTATATTTGGAACGCTTAAAACTATATGGAGACATTAGTCCCCTCTGGAAATTTTTCCCAATTTAACCCCTGACACATATTGTTTTGTTCTTTATTCATGATAATATATTTAGGCTTTAGTCAACTATATGTAATGTGTAATACCTATACAAATATACAATATAGGTACAGAAGTACAGAACTGTTCATCGACCGTGATATGAATGTCTGTCATAGGCGGTCCCAAGATTTTACTTCATGGCTAATTTCTACATGTTAGTGGTATCAGGAATGTGTAGGTACGAAATTAGATTTACTGCGATAGCGTCTTCGATTTGACGCTTTTTTTGCACTCGGTAAGCACTGAGTGCAAAAACGTATTCGATTTGACTAATATTCAGTGAACTGGTGCGGTGTTTTGTATTCGATTTAATAGCACTGACAACACTCATGCGCACTCAGTGCGCATTTTCTGCACCGTCGATATCGTCAGTGCAATAAGTACATTTTATAAATATGAACCGTTTTTCTCGATAACGATTAACGGGGAACAAAATCCTAAGAATTGTATTTCTTTCCATGTCAACATATTTTGTTTTCCATAATTACTTATAAAATATGTAACGTACGTTGCGCCAGCCCCCCTCCCCCAAAAAAGAAAATCTATAAACAAACTATACAGATATTTAGCACGTAATTCGCACGAATTCCCACGCCTATTTTGAAAATTCGCACGACCTTCCTTCCCATCAAAAAAAAAAAAAAATTCACCTCATAGTAAAAGTTCACCCCCTCATAAAAAATTAACATTTTCACAAATTTTTTTTTGATTGATATTTAGCACAGTATTAGCACCTATTCGCAAGCCCGGTTTTGAAATTCGCACGATCTTCCTTCCCCTCAAAAAAAAATAATTCACCTCATGGTAAAAATAGAATTTTGTCTTTATTTATTATTGTAATGATAGCCACTCTTCACAACTAGTTAATACAAGAACTAAGAAGAGTGTCATCATCATGTCCCTCAATATAATTTATTATATTATAACATTATATAATACGATCACACAGATATTTATATTATGATAAACATCTGTGGTCTTTTATGCTTATGTCCTTTACTCCTTCTATACAAGTACCGTTATAATCTGTGCTCGGTTGATACCCTTCGACCACCGACCAGATTCATACAGAGTCAGTCCCTCTGCGTTCGCCCTTGATGGCAGTCATGCATAATAGGCTATGTTGATATATGTTCATAACAATATTTTGTATTTTAAATAATAAATATATTCTTTTAAGTATTTTAAATATATAAGTTGTGTTCTTGATTAAAAAAAATAAATTAAAAGTGGTTCAATATCAAGCCCATTTATTCTTCCTTTGTTCATCGAACGTCTAACGGATTCTCAATCAAATTAGGGTGAGTCAATTTAGCATATAATTAAATCCTTATATATATATATATATATACATATATATCAACGGAGGTGAGTATATATATATGAGAAGGTAGTAACTTGAAGTGTGTGACTGTGTGCGCAATATACCTA
>NC_042493.1:33935225-33937364 GCF_005508785.2 Acyrthosiphon pisum | reverse complement strand
TGACAACGCTTAAAAAGTAACAAACCAACGTTTTGTATTGCATTCGAGTTCTATAAGTACCTACACCAACACTGTCTGCAGTAGTGACGTACGTTGCGCCAGCCCCCCCCCCCCCCCCCCAAACGGAAAATCTATAAACAAACTATACAGATATTTAGCACGTAATTCACACGAATTCGCACGCCTTTTTTGAAATTCGCACGATCTTCCTTCCCCTCAAACAAAAAATAATTCACCTCATAGTAAAAATAGAATTTTGTCTTTATTTATTATTATTATCTATACTGAAGAAAATTTATTTGAGATAAAAAAAACTCGATTGAATATAACTAATCTAAAAAGAAACTTAATAAAAAAAATTTGATTGAATTAAAAATATTAAACAAATCTAGTTTGAAATTTTTTTATAATACAAAGTTTTCTTAACAAATATAGACTTTTTTTATTATATTTAAATTTTTATTAGGTAAATACAGCTTTTTTTAAATTTAAATTGGTGTTTTTACAATAGTTTTTTGTTCTACTTGTCTTTTTTTATTGAAATACAAATTATGAAAAAAATCAATATTCAATAAAAGAATATTGATTGAATTGAAAAAGTTAAACAAATCTTGATAGAATATTTTTTATTATATAGTTTTTTATCAAATAAAGTTTTTTTATTTTATGTACATTATTGAAAAATCCAGCGTACGCCACTGGTAGCCCGGCATTACATGTAATGCTGCAGCGATTCTTGGAAAACCGCATTAATGTTTAGTGACTACTCACATACAGACCAAATGTTAATGTCACGTGAATTGCATAAATTGCTTCCTTAAAACATGATACATCGTTCGTTTCCATAAATTGTGTAATCCTCATAATTAATTTTCAAAACACACAAGTTACAAAGTTGGGCCCCCAAAATTGACACTTATAAAAATATAAATACACTGCAGATACAAAAAAGTACAACTAATATATTGTATAAAACCCGGTGCTAGACCTTAATACATAAATTAATATGTTACACCAGTGGCGTAGACAAAGGAGGGGACGTGGGGATCAGATCCCCCCCCACTGGCTTTTAAAAAACTATTACCTTAGTAAAAAGTTTTGAGAGGGTGTGGGATTTTCCAATTTTCTCTTACCATTTAGCTATGTCGTTTTTTTTTTATCCATACCCCTTTCAGAAATCATATCTACGCCATTGTGTTAGACACACATTATTATTTAGGAATATAATTCAATGCTCTAAAAACATATTTAACCGTTGTATTTATCTGTATACGCAGTTGTTGCATAAGCGCACATTGGGTGTGAATTTAGGGGGTGCTGGAATAAGTTATGTTACACATGTCCATGGGGGGCTTTGTCCCCCACACCCCCCTTAATCCTAATACTATAACTAACTGTATTACATTAGCTTTAAATTTTTAATTAGAATGGGGTACCTAACTTTGATTTCGCGGGGTAACTTTGATACCCATATATTTTTATTCACCAGAGTACCATGATAATTAAATTTTTTTTTCATAAAATGGGGTTACTTTGATATCACATTAAGAAATATAGGTATCGAAATTGCCCGTTGTGTTACTTTGATAGCATATTAAAAAATATTGATATCTCAAAAGATAATTTCAGAATTTTAAAAATGAAAACGTTAAAATATTGAACTAGTTGTAACTAATATTTGATTTTGAGAGTTTTATCGTTAACACTACAGAAGTTATCCATATAATAAAAAATGAAATTGTCATAAAACAGTAAAAAATTATCAAAGTTACCCCATTTTACTGTACTACTTTTATTTTTAAACTATGAGAACTTTTTTCGTATTTGTGATATCGAAAAATTAAAAACAATGATGCACAGTCTATGTTCTCATTGTTCTCTTCTTCCTAGTAGGAACATTTGGTTGCATAACATGAACTATAAGTTTAGCCATAGTGGGTTCTTATCCACGCAAAACCATTTTTACTATGTTTTACATTTGTAAGACAGAGACCACACATGCGTGTGTAGCATCCTCTTAAATAATATTTGTCATTCCCGAATTTATTCAATTCAGCGTAGCCCGCAGATTAAATAAATATATTAAGAAAAATCAAGTAATAACCCAAGTTATAAAATAAAAGATTTCCGTACCCAACC
>NC_042493.1:33930564-33935175 GCF_005508785.2 Acyrthosiphon pisum | reverse complement strand
CCCCAAGCACCCCCCTATGTGCGCCTATGAGTTGTTGTAAGAATGCATTTAAAATATGCTATACAAATATAATAAATTATTAAATTATTGACTTGTACAAAAAACTGCTGCATTCAACATTTAAAAAAAATCTAATAAAAGCCTAACCGCTTAGGCCATGACAAAAAGGGGTGGACTGGGCTGGCGAGATACCGAGATATTTCCCGGTGGGCCGCTGCTCAAAAATAATTTGTTATTATTATAAATGTATAATAAAATCGGTATAAATATAAATTATAAATATTTTGAATTTTAGATTCCGAGCGCGGGCGAAGATTGAGGAAGCTTGTGGTTTTACAATAGTGTTTGTTTATTTTTTTTATCCTGTATACTAAATGTTTACTATAAAGAGTGCTTCGATTCAACATATAGTATCTTATTACGAAAAAACGCTAGAAATGGGATTTTAATTTCTAATGCTTTGTTTATCACCATAGAAACGATTAAAAAATTATAATATTATAATATTAATTTATTCAACTTACAGGATATAATAAATAATAACAATATAAAATATCCAGACTGCCAAACCGTCTCCGCTCAGAATCGTTTTTCTTATACAATGATATTATAGGTATCATTGAATTCAAGTTTAATACAATCCATTATACATTGACCGACTTGTAACCTACTGTACAGCAGAGACACATCCACTTACTCGCTTTTTTGTTTCGTAACCCATGAGTGTGAAAATGTGTTAAATATCATATACTAACGTTCAATATAGGAAAATAATTGACTTATCTCATATTTCACATGTCAAAGTTATGATGCATAATTATTGAATCTTAATTATATAGGTCTTAATATATAGTACTATACAATATATTGTATTTAAATAAAAGGTATCTAATATATTTTGTAAATTGCTATTAAAATATAGCAATAGATTTCAATTTTAAGGCACCCGGTGCTAATGTGATTTTGTTTTCAAAAACACACTTTTCGGGAATAATGATTCACTGTCCTGTAAAATCAATACAATTTGATTATTTTTTTTTTTTAATTGATATTCTACAGCACACATTGAACTTTGGTTTTCAATATTTTAATTTATAACTTAGTAATCAGTCTTAAAAAATAAAAAATGTATAGCTTTTTTAATTTTTTTTATACCATTATTTAAAATCAAATAAAAAATCTGAATTTAATGCGGGCTGTAGAATGTTGTTGTTTATCAATTAAAAAAGAAATTATTTGAAAATATTCAGTTTTCCAAGAGTTATCCATATTCCTGCGAAGTTGTTATTGTCCGTTGAAACACCCGAACCTGTCAACTAATATTTCGTTATATTTTGTTACCTCCTGACATGTACCTTCGTAACATGTACCGTCGTAACGGTACACGCTCACGAGATCGTGCGACCACGTAATGATATGTGAATTAGGTTGCCAATATTTTGCTCCTTAATAAATAGCCAGTGAGGGCCTTAATTAAAAAATTATTAATAACGAAAATCACAATAATGGTACTTACCAATTTAATCAACTACAATCGCATATTGTAATCTTGATGGAGGAAAGTAACTTATTTACAATGTGTAGGTACTATAAATTTTATCTGTGTATTGTGTATTGCGTAAATAGGTAGGTATCTAATATATTAAATTAAATGTTATGTGTGTAAAATAAATATAAATATAAATTATAATACTATGTTATTGTTCTAGCTACCAAACAAATAATATATTTAAACATTTAAATTATATAAAAATTATAAGAATTTTTTCAGATGCAATTAGAACATAATATACACAGATGCCTTGACACATGCGATATTTCGCATTAAAAATAAATTTATAATTCAGAACAACCTAATTAAATTGTGTTAGTTCATATTAAAAATTAATCAACGAGAATGATGTATTATAATTAAACTTACAGCGTATTATTCAATTATAATATTTGATTTATATATTTCCTTATACTTGTGAAAATGTTTTCAGAATATTAGAACATTATTAAAATATCTAAAACATTCATGTTTTTGTGGAAAAGTGGAAGTGCTATATTTTGCTTATAATGTTATGAAACAAGATTATGGAAACATATTTTTTTTTACCATGGTAGTTTTATAATAATGTAAATGAAACTTTAAAAAATGTTTTGTAATATTATTACTACAATTTAAACTTTGTTTGTATGTTGTGGAAACACAATTTGTTGTCAGAACAATCTACGTAAGACATTTTTAAGAGAAATTACTTTATTTTTTTTCTCTAGTAGTGACTTTGTTTGTGACGGTTCGGCCTTTTTAGGAGCTTATTAGTTATTACTACGCACCCATCACGTTAGGGGAACACTTCGAGCTAGCCGTATCGCTTGAGTTTTCTTAAAGATAATTAAGTGGTTTTATTTCAGATGGCATCAAAAACAACAAACAATATAATATAATAGTTTTTTTTTGGGTGGGGGGGAATAGTAATAATATAAAATATCAGTCATGGGAATATGATAATTTGGGGCAACATGGCCAATACATTTGTATATTATACAATTTGGGGATTATGAGGATAAATGTTGATATATTCTAACTTGACAGCTAATATGGTATTTTTGCGTTCTGGCTCCACTGGGTACCCGTGCATTGTGGAAAATATGATTATTTTGTATAGTTTTCTCTAAGAAAAAATATTTTAATATTAGTTTAAATACTACGGAAACAGACCGCGGGGTTACCAATCCCGCCATGCAGTGACATGCTTGAGCAGATATCAAAGAAAGGAGAGCTTGTTACGTTGCAAATAAAGGGAAGGTTCAGCGGAGAATATACTTGACAACAGGTGAATTGAGTTGTATCCGGTGGATTGTTGTTTGTTACTGCTACGTCCGCCAGGGCACTTATTGATGTTGTTCAGCCAATCATGGTTGTACTCAACGGTCTCTACGATAACGTCGAAATATATTGACCTACAATGAAAAAACGGTCGAAAACGATGTGTCGCGATATGCCAGTGTGGTATGCTTCCTCGAGTTGAGACTTGGTGGAGCTGGTCAGTGGTCTCGAATAAAATGCATTGAGTACGGGGAAACAGCCATTTTGCCTTAAAAATAAAAATTCAAAAACAACCTAATTAATGGTGAAAATTTATATATTAAAAATTAACAAACAAGAATGATAAATATTTAATTTTAATTTTTTTTTTTTTTTAATGATTATGATTCAGTCAACATAATATTTGTGTAAAAATAGTAGGTATGTATTCTAATATATATATATATTTTTTTAAACATTTATTTGGATATATAGAATCCGTAATAGTAGTTACAATAAGCATATTATGAGCTGGATTATACAGTTGACTTTGTAAGCGTGAGGAGAGTAGCGACCCAGCAGTAACACTTAAAGCAATATAATAATAAATAGAAAAATCGTTTTAAAATGTTTCTGAATTGGTAAAATAATAGAATTTACATGCAATTACACAATAATAAAAATCCATTTGGAATTTAAAATTACCGGTGGCGTAACTACAAATGTTTTATGGGAGGGTACATAAATTTCCTATACGAAATTAACAAATTCGATGGAGTCGGGACTCAGGAGTATACACATTGCGAGTACATATATGTACAAACTATATATTATAATAATATAAGTTATAACATCATATTTTGCAAATATACTATATAATATAGTTATACTATGTACAATAAAATTGTTATAATGCTTGAACTGCAAAAATTCTTTTATTGCACTTGTACACTTAGGGCCGTTCTTACAATGTCCGATTAAAGTAAACCGACACTTAACCGGCCGAATTCTGCCGGTAAAAAATGTGTTATCAGTCGGTTAGCGTTAACCGACACTTTTACCGGGACATTGTAAGAAACGGCCCTTTAGTCGATTATATTTCAATATAATATTATCATCTTGTCGCTACCGTGTGAGTGTGTGACTACCTATATATGTTACGTACATGATTTAGGTGTCACTGACCCGTGTTTGAGACTAATCATATTAATATTATGCAATATGACACGTCTTAATCAGTGTCATTTTTTTGTTGTTGGATTTCTTTCATAATTGTTATTTATTATTATATCCATTATTATTTTATAAATAGTGAATAATATTATGTCGTGGGCCGTATGGAAAATTAGTCTTTTGGCGAAAAGACTAGGCTTTACTTTTGTTTTTCATGGCGCATTCGAAAATTACTGAGAATTTTAAATTTTGATCTCCCCAATGCACCAACGATATTCACTTTCCAATCGAATGTTGATGTGTTAATTATCTGGTATTCTATAATAATAATAATAATAATAATAATAATAATAATAATAATAATAATAATAATAATTAATAATCTTTAATAACTGCTGGCCTCCTGCTAATTTTTTTTTCCATAATTAATAATAATAATTAATATAATATTATATAATAATAAAAGTATAAACACGTCGCGTACAATCGAATGCAAGTCACGAAATGGTTTGTTTTTGCAATTGTCAGTTGTCAGTTGTCACCATAGAATAATAATATTTAATAATTTATCGTCCGTGCGTCGTCGTAGTACATCGTCGCTGCCGCCGCCGCCACGATGAGAGTAGTGGGATACGGATAAGCGG
>NC_042493.1:33915783-33930514 GCF_005508785.2 Acyrthosiphon pisum | reverse complement strand
CACAATATTTCTGATCGATTGATACCTCATAATACTTTATATGTTCAGCCGTTTGCCCTGTAGAGCTTGGCAAAGAATTGACATAAATTAGGACGATTTTTCGATGTTAAAACTCGGTATCCTGTTATTATACGTTAGTGGCTACTCCGCTATATCTTTTTACTTAGCTTCGCGCCACTACCGTCGTGCTGGATATCTCATAACTCGTAAAAATAATACCTAATAAATAATAATTAATATCTATATAAATTATTTGGCGTAAAAAGTATCGTTACACTGCACACTACAAAAATATTTAAAAACATTAGGGGAATTCGATACCATGATTTTCTGTTTTTGTCTAACACACGCGCAACATAGTATTTTAGACGTGTTTTTTGCCAAATATAATATGAATTGATCTATTGAAGTGATAAGAATTCTGAAAACAGATTTGAATTTGTCGTCAAGTCTACTTGAAATCGACTTTCCAACATGTTTGATATTATCCCCCAAATTCCTAAAAATGTCATATTAAAAAAGAGTATTTAAAAATTTTCGTATTTTAATTTTTGGAGAAGTTAAAATCAGAAAATTAAAAATGTGGGAAAGTCGATTTTAATAAGTAGACTTGACGACAGATTTAAATCTGTTTTTAGAATTCTTATCGCTTCATTAAATCAATTGGTGTGTTTGGAAAAAAACCATCCTAAATTCCTATGTCGCGTGTGTGTTAGACAAAAACACGGTATCGAATCTCCTTAACAATTAAGCAAAGAATTGTGACGTTCATGTATAAAGAAAATTCCAAAAGAAATGCATATCACATACATACCTATATAATATAAATAAAGTTACATAAATAGCTGAACGCAACCGCCATGCATGCATATATATTATGATGTTATATCAATAACGAACTTCACACTTAATTATTTTGTTTTTTTTTTTGTCTAAAAGTATTATTAATGGCATAATTCCCAATTAGTTATCAAAATCTTTACCTCAAGTATTATTATAGTTATCAGATATCATTTTTGAAAACATTTTTAAGAAGAAGTTTACTTTAAATTAACTTTTTGACATAATATCTTTCTGAAATGGGTAGGTACCTATACCTAGATTTTTTTCAAATATATTTTGTAATAACATAGATCTACCCAAGTAGTAGAGTACCTATATGTAGGTTAGGTTATAGTAGTTTGATAATATTATGATAATTTGTAGGTGCGGATATTTCATACTTAAATATTATAATTGTTTACATTTTATTGAATTAGCTTACTCATTAATTTTTTTCTATATTTCTTCAATTTATTTCACACTTCTGCGTTCTTAACGTATTTATATTTAATATGCTAAAAATGATTTTACTTGATTTGCAAAATTTGATTTAACACTATGAAAAAAAATATATATATTATTCTAAACAATTCAAACAGTAGAGTTTTTTTTTTAATAATTGAATATATTGAATTATAAACATTTTAACCATACCATAAGTTAACTTTATTTTTCATTAAATTTGAACGGATCTCCTCCATAGCTTTGCTTATAGTTTAACAACGGTGAGTTCTATGACTTTTAAAACATTTAAAATAAACATCAATATTATTCCACAAAAAATATACTTTATTATATTTTCAATTAGATTACCTATATTTGGTATTTTTTATTATAATATTTTTGGGTATTGAATTAGTTCTTTCTAAGCATTTTTATAAAAAGAATAACACATAATATATTTTGGTTTAGACGTTTGCGTCAAACTTAATTGTTCTTGATTTGTATTTTAATAAAAACAAATATATATATTACAACTCCTATATAGGTATTTGTACTTACATCATAGCAATTTGAACATGGTACTTTCGATATTATGTATTGACCATACTCTTCTTTTTGGTATTCCTCATCCATATAATTATTTCTTAAGATACTCTAAAGACAACAACATAAAATTAATGAAAATTTAAAACCACATTTATATTGATAATATTATAATAGGTATATTTATTCAGATAATATTTTATACAGGTGCAATTTGTGAGTGGTGGAGGGGTGTCACTTAATGCTGTATGCTTCGCCAAGAGGTATTGAAGTGATGTCAATAAATCAATTAATCATCGAATGTATAGTTATTAGCTGCGTGTTAAAATGTACCTACTTAAGTATACTCTCCAATAATGGCCTTGTTTTCCATTAAATTGCACCCTTACCCTGAGTATAGGTACAATAGGTAGGTATAAGTTGGGTACCTATATCAAAAATATATTATAAAACTTGTGATTACTTCATCAAGCTGTTCACAAAATAATGTACAATTTATGAGTCTTTTTGAAATGTCAGTTACCACTACACAATCGCATACGAATTGACCTATGTCCTAAAACAATAAAAAAAATGATGAACAACATTTTAGGCTCTATCGTTATAAAGTAAATCAAATATAAGTAATTCTATGCATTTTTTGAACTCAAATACAATTAATTGCATTGAAATATTCTAAATATTATATTTTTATATTTGTTATTCATACAAAAAATGCATCCTTCAGTTTTTGGTATTATTCATATAACAATTAGCTATATAACTATTATTATTTGTAACAAAAAAAAATTTTATTTGAATTCATTCCTTCAAAATGTGTTTTGTATCTTACACGCAAATTAAATAGATCATGACGATTTACCGATATATCACAAAAATTATTTATAAACATAATTCCATAAATATGAGTTATACTTTTAAATAGAATTTTTTTTTTTTATTGAGCTTAAGACCGTCACTTAGGCCATTATCAATTTTTGTTTTGTTTGTAGGTATTTTGTTGGTAGGGGAAGGAACACGTGTGTGTTTGTTTTAAGCAGAATTTTTGATTTAGTCACTATTGTTGGTATCTGCCATGCCTGGGTGGGAGATGGCGGCACTTGTTCTCCGGTCACCATGACTTGTCCGAAGAAAAATGCCACCCATGGCCGAGGTGTCAAACCGGCGACCTAGGTTAAGATTACTTACACTGTTTTCGGAAATTTTCCAACATTTAAATTTTATATAATCTATTCCGTCAGCTTACATTATAGTGCTACATGAATTAAAACTTTTGAAATTACCTACATATAATTACACATAATTAAAATTGTTGACCAAACTTTACATATTATCATTGAGATTGTATACGAAGAATATTAATAAAAATATCTTTAATGATTAAAATTTAAAACTATATTGTACTTATATAATATTATAGATAAGCTGATAAGCAGAATATTAAGAACATCTCACCTGGTTTGTCAAAACCCAAATCAATACATTTGTTGGATAAGTAGGTATGCTATGAAAGCAATTCAATGATTTTGAAGTAGTGTCCAAAGGCTTTGTGCAAGTCACACATATATTCAATTCCCAAAGTTGTTTGGTACTCACGGTGAGCCTGCATTTATTTCTGGCAGACTCCATTATACGAAGGTAGGTACTCTGTAATTCAAAAATTATTTGTTAGGTATTCATTATTGTAATATTATAGGTACATTTATGTAGGTACCTAGCATATTATTATTTAATAATATTTATTACAAAAAACTACAGTAAGTCGGCAGTAAGCGTAATTATTATTAATAATATAGAATATAGGTTATAGAGAATAGATAGATATTGGTATTAAAGCCGTAGGATACCGGTGTAAAATTATGCACAAAATAAATATATCTTATATTTTTTTTCTTTATAAAAATAATGACATAATCCCTTTTTCACGAACACCGTCCTTATATAATCATTAAGTTGCAATCATAATGTTCTCTGCACAGTCATCTCGGCCATCACTATTCTTTCATCATTATTCATTGTTTAGACTACAGTCCGCAGTATTGGCCGTTCGGCACGCGGCACGCCACGCCTTTTTCTCCAGTAGGTACCACTGCTCACTTCTAACTATTATAATAGTCTATACATTATAATAATACTAGTCGGTCTAAGTCAGTACCATCCTATTCAACCAACTTCAAAGATTAGTTAGTTATCAGCAGATAGAAGTCCTCTCATAGGGTAAGTACCTAAGCTAGCCATAATATAGGTACCTAGCATATAATGTACGATTGTAAATTGTAATATTATACCTATAGTAGGTATTTATCAGTGGCGTCATTTGAGGGCTGCAGAATTTTCCCCTCCCCCATTTGACAATTTCGAAAAATACCGAGAATTTTCAATTTTGATACGTCCGGAATGCAGTAACTTGATTCACTTTCCTATATCAGAAAAGATGAGTACCTAAGTATACTTACTATAGTAAATCGGAGCATTATTATACTATCCTAAAAGTTGATGACAGACAGAAAAAAACACACACATCATTATAAAACCAATATATTTATTGATACGCTCAGAACCTAAAATGTAAAATGTCTATAAATAGCTCAAAAAGAGTAAAAATATTTTTTCATGAAAAATATTGAATTTGTATAACGTAATTAACATTTACCTATAATAGTGAGATACTGAGATTAATAGTTAATATTTATGTATTTAAATAATATAACAACTATTTATACGTTTGGGCACCGTCTTGATAATATTCCATAGAAACATACAATTTGTACTTTAATCTTTAAAGGTTTAGACAATAATAATTTTTATGTAAGGTTTACAAATTATAAGACATTAATTAAATTAATAATATATTTAAATTATGCTAAATTTTTATGCAAGTTCATGAGTTCTTTACCAAACAATATTCATTGTATTTTAAGATTTTTTGATCGTATCATATTTTTAACAATCGATTGTATAGGATATTATGACAATCATATTTTTGCTCGCTATCACAAAATACTTTACGAATGTATGTCGAAAACGTGATAGCTGATAACAACACGTAAATAGAATACCAATATATAAGTATTATAGATAATTTGATAAAAGGGATAAAAGTAGGTAATCTCTCGGTTGTACCTACAATACCTATTACCTATAAGTGCCAAGTGCATTCCTCGTTTTCGTACCAGAATACAAGTTTAAAATCAAAACATTTTTTTCTGCTATAAAGTGTCCAAGCACAAAAAAATAAACAAATCTTAAAAGCAAATACTTATAAGCACAATGTTACAATAATTACAATGACTACTTTTATGATATGCAATCATACATTTTTTTCGTAATTCTGAATTTATTTTGTATGAAGTATGAAGCACGAATAAAGGTACTAATATTTTAATTTTTAACGATATTGGTTTTACGTTAGCTTTCGAAGGGCCTCACTATAGATACTACCATCAACTTTAGTTCAAAAGACCCAAA
Organism: Acyrthosiphon pisum; assembly: GCF_005508785.2. Classification (NCBI taxonomy): domain Eukaryota; kingdom Metazoa; phylum Arthropoda; class Insecta; order Hemiptera; family Aphididae; genus Acyrthosiphon; species Acyrthosiphon pisum. The sequence continues at coordinate 33,925,237 of NC_042493.1, read as the reverse complement.
GATTTGACAAAATTAAGTGTAGTTAAACCGCGTTAATTACGCTATTAATTTAATTATGAAAAAAGATTTGAATTCCAAAAATAAATGTCTAAATAGATCGAACGGAACACTTTAAAAAATGTAATCTAATTTCATTTTGAATTGTAATTTACAACTTGAAAACAGGGATTCTATTAAATCATAATTGTTCCTATAACAATAAGTAATAACCAAACGACCTATAGACATTATTCTGCATAATTAAAATCAGACAACGTTACTAACTTTATCAAAATTTGTCAAAACAGAAGTAAGTAAAATTCGTGTAGTGCGAGTGTTTGACATAATAATATTATGTAAGTACGTGTGCGTACAAAAGTGGCTTTTTAGTTTTTTTTTTATCAATACCCGCATTGATCTTCATCACACACTAATAACTAACGAGCAGGGTTCGGGGCTTAAAGCATTTATAATCATCAAAATAAGCGCTGGAAAATGCACTTAAATACTTTATTATAAGCACTGAAATAAACACTTGAAAATATTAAAAAAGCGTGACAAAAACTATCAACACAATTTTTTCTATGTTATCGTTTAGTTTTTGAATTTAACGTAAAAAAATGTCATCTTTAAAAAAATCAAATACTTTCAGCCTTTTTCAGTTTTTGAAAACATTTAAACTTCTTTATCATACCTACTTTTATATATTTCTGAAAATAAATTAAATATACTGTTTGAGTAAAATAAATGAAAAAAATTGATTTATTTGGATGGTTAGTAGATAAGCGAGTAAATACGAGTCCCGGTGTTTATTATAGGAAGGTATTATAGAAAATATGATACAAAAAAGAACAATTATTTTTAGTTCTAAACTCTATTCTCTGTAAGTTGACATACTTTTTTTTGCACATGCAGAGTATGGTGAAAACGTTGTGACAATATAGTTTACTGTAGTTCTACAGTTTCACGTCGCGAAACACCACGGTGTATATACGTAGTGAACTATATTGTCACAAAATATTAAATACATCATATACACCGAGTGCGCAAAAAAAAAAGTGGGTCAACTTACGGGGAGTATAGCTTTATAAAAACAAAAAAAAAACAGAAATTAACTAAAATAATTAGGTTTTTGTTAATGGCATGTGTCATCATAAATCATTATAAAGCAGACATAATATGCAAAAAAGCAAAAATTATCAGAAAAACTGGAAATAAGCATATTTAAAAAAAAAACACTTTCAAATTTCATAATTGAACGTGTTGCAACATTACATACACTTCCATAGCATTCTGCTACATTTTATGTCAATAACCATAAAAATACGCAAATAATATAAGTCCTGAGCCAAGCTAATAAACTATAATCATATTTTATGACTAATACAAAAATATTATATTATATATAGATACCTATATCGACGACAGCGAGCTTAGCCCAGACAGCATTTTTTTGTTTAATAATATTATTATAACATTATAATAACGAATAATATTAGTATAACGTTTTCATAATACTCTTATAATATTATCATTACAAAATGCTGTCTGGGAGTAATTGCCTGTTGATCCCCTTTAAATATAAAAACAATTTTTGAATATAGGAATTATCACAATTTATTATACTGAATCTTTGTACTCCGATGCCTTGGACCTTGGTCCACGACAATAATAAACTACAATAATTACAGTGAGTTCTATGTATCACTGGTTTATAGAATCAAACATTTACTGGAATCAAAAAGGACAAAACCCAAACCAAATAGCTCATATGTGACAAATGTTAAATTGACCTTTTAATTTTTATTAGAGTCACTAGCTGTGTATAGGTACTGGATAATTGAATCACTTTTATAAACATTTTTTTTATCATTCTTATGGCTTTCAAACTGATTATATTAGAAGACCATTAGCTGGTGGTACCTATATAGGTATTACTGTATTAACCATTGAAAGGTATAAAATTTTATTTTTTATACTTATCAGTGTATTGATATTCGATAGTAATATAATATATAGGTACTAGGTATTACGAATATAATATATATTATATATAATAAAGGTTTACATTAACGAACGCGGTATTAAAATTCGGGCGTGGCACATGTGCCATGGTTAACCTAACCTGCAGGAATAACTGAATTTGTATGCCGTACGCGAGCCTTACAAATAGATTAGAGACGAATAATTAATGCTTCTTCCATCTGTTTAGTCGCCGTTTGGGTGGGTGTGTGTGAACACAGATAAGATAAGAATGAATAGGCTACTCCTATATTTTAACTAAAAAATAGGCCGTTCTTCGGAATGCGGCTAAAAGACAGGCTGCATGCTTTTATTATATTATATTATATAGTACACTCAATCTAGCAAGGAGTTTTATCATTAATTTTATTTGTTATTACTTATTTAATTGATAAGTAGAAATACCTTTGAAATTCATTTTCATATATATCAAAATTTTTATTCTCTCGTTCATTTTCTCATCGTGGAACAGCGCGGTTATGATAACACATGTGCGCCGCCGTCGTTTGCTTAGAAACATAATATTGTGATCATCACAGTTACGATTTTGTATTATGAAATATTATATGTGTATTGTGTATTATAAATATTTAACGTGTTTTTTGCTCATCCGATAGACGATAGTTACCTACACACAAATACTTTTACTATTGCGTTAGTGCGGTACTGGATTTAGAATGGAGTTGGTCGCCACAGTACCTATGCAGATCATTTGACGGCTGTCAGAAAAGCAATAACTAGTTTGCACACTTTTTAAAAATCCCTTTTAAAACCATGCACTATAATATAGGTACTACGTGTTTAAACGATATACGATATAGATACCTATTATCTTCTTATTGATAAATGTTATGTTTTAATGAGCTATTATTTACTCGCCATTATAGATAGAAAAAAAATTATACCAATGTTTAATCGTACGATCAAAATAATTATTATTACGCGACAGTTTATTATTTTGTTTTTTAGAAGATAACTATCGTCGATGACGTACACAATAAAACTATGTAACAATGTTCTACAGATAATTCAGCTCGATACCTAACCATTGGTTATGTCGAATACATTGTAAAAATGCATTATTATACACGAGTATAAAAATATAAATTTCGTGGTAGATAAATTCAATATTACATAGGTACCCAACTACCCAAGTGCATATTTTTCGGTTTGTCGTATTTGCTACTAGTAAAAATAGAAATAAAATATTTTGAAAATTTCATACCTGAGTTCAACCTCAAGAATATTTGAGTGTATGGTATAAATGTCGTAAGTCAAAAACGCCTATAGTTTTCACTTTTCAGGAAAAGGAAACAAAAAATTTAAAAATCATTTAAAATAGTTGAAAATGATAATTAGTTTAATTTTATATTTATTTACTTAAACTTTTATCTTAAATTTTATGTAGAAATTTAAAATCAATTATTCGTGGTTTTTGAGTGAGGTGCAATTCTCTAAATTGACTTTTGACTTTTAGGATTCAATTTAGAATAACTATTAATATTGTATACATTAAACAGTTAACTAACACAATTAAACTTTTCCATTTACTTGAGGTCTATTATTATGAATTTAGTCAATTGTATTAAATTTAAATTTGTTTTAGAATCACAATAATGTGGGTTTTGTGTGTATCATTACTTATTATACCAACAGTGAGGTGTGTTTAATATAAGTGCATGGTGTGCTTTGGAATATGTACTTATACATTTATGTATATTATATTTTATATAATATTAATTTATGGTTATTTTTACTAATAATTTAAATGTTAGGAAATAATATATAAAAATAAAGAATGGAACAGACAACAAGGTGACTAGAGATTTTAATTGTAACATTATTGGTTGTCTTGTATTTAATTTGGCTTATTGTTTCATGCTATTATATTGAATTAAGTTGTAGTAGGTATTTATTTGTACATATTGTTATCTGACCATTCATATTTTATTGTAAACATTTTAATATTATGCAAATTATTTTATTTATCTTTACAATACAAAAATTTGGAAAAAAAATGAAAAAAAGGTAGGCAAGCGGATGTCACTCTGCTGTATAGTAGGTTGCAAGTGGGTCACTGTATAATGGTTGGTATTAAATTTGAATTCAATGATATAATATAATATCATTGTATAAGAAAAACGATTCTGAGCGGAGACGGTATGTCAGTCTAGGTATAAGATATATTATATACTTATCTAAGGTATTAAATAAAATTGCCCTATAATATAGGTACCTATAATAAATTCCAAATTAATCATATCATAATATCCAATAGGTACTTATAACGTGTTATACATCAAAACACCGTGATATATAATAGTATATTTTAGAAATTTCAAGTATCCAAACAAATAATATAATACAATCACATCAAAATAACTAAAATAGTTATTCTAGGTTTTTTAATATGTAATTTCGTCTAAATTTGAACTTAAAATGACTATAAAAATAAACTGTGTAAATGTATTTTTTAGAGTTTTTGTGAACAGAATTAACTGCTTACGTGGAATCTTGTTTTAAATTTTGAATCCATAGATATAAAATTTGAACATTTTATACATTTTTAACTACAAAATAATTATTCAATTTTAAATTTGATAAATTTTGTCAAGATTTGATCTATAAAGGCTTTTAAAAAAATTTAGCCTAATGCCTATACAGGTATATTTAATATTTTTCAATTGCTATAATTGTAGCAATATGTCAGGAGCCTTGTGTTAAACTTCCACGCTTTTTTACCCATCAAATAACATTTTAATGGTATTTATAGAAAAAAAAACTAAAAAAATTTAAAACTGACAATGTCCGTAAACTGCTCAAAACAAGTTAAATTATTTTGAAAATTGTATCAAGTATAAGAATTGATAAAATAAACATTCAGTGAAATTTTCATGTATCAACAGTTATTCGTTTTTGAATTACAACAAAATAAGAAAATTGCCACATGAGAAATCGAATGAATATCCAATGATGTAAAAATTTGAATTTCAAATGCTCATAAAAATTTAATTTGACTTTCCGGTAGACATTTCTTTTTTTACAAAGGTAGATAACCTTATAAGCGACCCTGTATTACATTTTAAAATCTTAGATTTAAAAAGAAAAATTTTTATGAATTCTTAACTCAAAATAATTTGCTAATTTTCGTGATTTTTCCATATTTTGTCAATTTTTGAACTTTAAATAGGTATTTATAAAAAAAATTGTGACTAGGGATTTTTAATATTTTTTAAATGTCAATGTAACAATATAGTAGAAGCCTTGTATTAATTGTTGAAGTATTTTTACCCAACAAATAAAGTTTTATTCACATTGTTTTATTGTAGCCTTCTCGGTTCTTTTCTGCGCACAACAGTTTTTGATATGTTGTACATTTGTAAGACGATGACATGCGGGTGTAACACATGCGGGTGTAGCGTCCTCTCAAGTAGGTACTTCATAAATAAATAAAATAAAATTATGTAAAACTATGCAAATTAATATAAATTAAAAAAATTCCAAACAGCATAATACTATATATATAATACTATAATACTAAATTATATTATACAATACTATTATTAAAATAATTAAAATCATAACATTTTAATAATTCACAAGTAAACAAATTTTTGACCACAATATTTTGGCGCCCCTAAAATACTGGCGGCAGGGGCAGTTGTACGCAGCCCTCCTAAATGCGGCCCTGCGTATGACATGGAAAATTGTTTTAAGGACCTACTCCTTGATGCTGTTTAAAAATCATAGTTTTTCGTACAAAATCTAACAGAGGACTGTCACTATTTATCGTAGTCATCAAATAAGACAAATAAACTAAGTAGGTATACATACCTACTTATACCTAGTAAAACCTTTTTTTTAGAATTAAAACCAGGCAATTTTAACTAAATTTAATTTTTTCAAAATTTTAGGTCTTTTGAACTAAAATATTGTGTTGCCTCTCACAGAGAGTCATAATATGCTATATGTATTGTTTGATGTTTGTTGGTGTGTGTAATTTATGAACACATCAAAATAATGTAGGTATACACTCAGTGTTGAGTTCAAATAGCAAAAATAACAGCTAGATAAATATTAGGTTACTAGCTAAATTAATATCTAGATAAATATGTAGATAAAACTTTTTTATCTTGATGTTTAAATTATTGGATTCTTGGTTTAGTAATTTATTAAGGGAAGCAAATCAGGAAGGCTTATTTTGTATCAAAAATATATTAATTGATAAATATAAGTATAAATTAAATATGCAAACATACAGTATCAATTTCAATGTATGACAAATATATTTACCCCAAAACCATGGTTGAATTGGGTACTAATTAGTAATTACTACTTTACATATATTTTCTGGTTTAAAAAAACTGGTTTATAGACTTTTTATATTATATTCAAACTATATATTAAAATAAGTACAAAAAAAAAAAAATAAAACTTTATTCTTTTTGAAAATATTAACTATTCAACACAGGTTAAATGACTCAACAGTCAACACACTCAATGGTTTGTACTCTGTAAGCAGTATAGGCCACTATAATTATAGTCAGTAAACACTAACGCTGTATCCAACGTGAACGCGGAAACGAGGTGAGTGCGATTGAATAAAATTATATTCTTGACCATGCTGTTCCAAACGCGGCAAAAATTAAGCTGTTTTGTTTTTTTTTCCGCATTCGCCACGTTCACGTTGGACACTGAGTAAGCGCAGTCGCCGCAGTACAAATGATTTTGCCATGCGAGAACTATTTTTAATGTTTTCCACATTATTAGCAATATACGGGACAGGTGTCGGGTACACGGTGTTATAACTTGTATAAACTGGGAATAACTCGTATTCTGGTATCTGCATTGATAATACATTGATATACATTGATATACGATAGTTACGGACAGACGCGCGGGTGCCTTATTGCTATTGTTATTATTAATTCGCTATCGGTCATTAAATTATTGGTATCTAACAATTTTGGTAATAGCATGGAATACAATATTATTATATTATTGTGATTTGCCAGAAAACAGCACGAACAATTATTATTATTTTGTACTCAAATAGGTAGTATTGTGATAATATTATAATATTATATGTAAAATGACTAAATGAGTAAACTATTATTGAAAAAAACACGTCCATTACACTACGAGATTTATCTAGATATTTATGTAGATTTCCGTAATTTAAATTTTAGATACCAATTAGATAAGTACCTACTAATTTTTTTTATTCATCTATGTAAGATGATATTACTAAATTTGAATCTAGATAAATTTATCTAAATATCACTCAACACTGTAATACACTATAAGTCTATGAACAATAACATCGTGTCATCGCATTCGAATTCACTTTTTGCGCATGGGGATTTAAACTTAAATTTAAATACAAATTTATCACATACATTTACTTATGGTACATTAATTGTTTTATTTAGTTTAAAAATTATTAGAATAATTGATATAATAAATATGGACAACACGGACACACAGTACATACCATACCCTATTCCTTAGGTGATTTGAACGTATGTGTCTATGTTTTTAAAACGTCACAGTTAATAATATATTATATTTATATTTATTATGCTAATGAAGATATTATAATATAATATCTTATAAATTCCGAGAAGTAAATACAACGTCCAAAACGGACGGACGAAATGTATTTTTTGTGGTTTTCGTTTCGAATAGATTCGTATGTAATTCCACGGCATTGACGCTACCGAATAATCGGATCCGGGTCAGACTAGAGGCATTGTCGGACCATGGTAGCTGCACGCCAGACGGGTACCTTATCGGACACTCGCCTCACGGAACCCCGAAGAGTCACTGGAACTTATGCCATCTGCGAGCTAGGTCCGCCGTACCCGTATAGCCGACCGCTTCATTAGAACATAATTTTTAGTTTTTACGAATATACAATCTACTGAAGAAACGTTAAAACAAAACCTTAAAAAAAAACAGTTTCGAACGCCATGTGAGCGCGTGAGCCTTGACGAAAGATAAGTGGTTTACACAGATTAGCGGACATTTAGTGATAGCATGAAGACAAATATTTGTATCAAGGTTATTCTTGTGCGTATTTTATTCTGACACGAAAAACATTAAGTAATATTTGATATTAATACTACATATATAGGTGCATATTTTGTTTTATGAAATACGATATAGGTAATGTACCTAACTATCGCTTCCACGGCTTTATTCGTATATATACATATTACAGATAACAACCGTAACATAATGATGGCAATATAAAAAAATAACTGCATTTAGACTTAAATTTGGCAATGAGATATCTTAAACACAATTACCTTAAATTATTAGATTTACTAGATGTTTCATAATTTCATGGATTTCTTTTACTGTAATAATATAATTAGAGGCCCCGGGAAAAAATGATGGAACCATAGGTATCACAGTAATAATAATAAATTACTAAGTAGAACTCAATACACAATATTTAGGTAAATAGAATTAAATATATTAAGTTGGTGCCGGGCGTAAAACTCAGATTAGTCAGACTTATAAAATAACAAAGACAATAATAACATTTGACCAAAGAATGATATTTTTAATAATAGTTAGTAAGAATAAATTATAATATCAAACGGCTCCTCTAGGTGGTTAGAACGTACAATTAATATAAATGTATAATTCACTATACGAGTTGTATCGGCCAGATACATACAAAATAATAATAATAATAATAATAATACATACATAATAACCATTTTTCACTAAACGTTCTTCCCTGGGGCATCACCGGGAAACTTCAACGGTCGCTACTCCATGTTGTCAAAATAAAACGCTGATGTACAATAATAGTTTGCGTCTATGTGTTACAGTCGGCTGCAAAAAGAGTAGTGACGTGAGTTAGTGAGTACGTAAACCGACGGGCGTCGTTATCCGGTCGTCGGTCTTCGGAACAATTGGTGAGAGGCCGGTAATATCACAGATTTCTATATTATAGTACTAGGTTGCGAACTTCCGCCATGAGTTGAAGCTTCAGGGTCGGTTGGCAATCGCATGGTATTTCATATGACAAATAAGATTAATTATGATTTATTTTGTATTGTATTTTATTATTTCTAAACCTGTAGTTTAAAAAAAAAAAAGGTGGGTAAGTGGATGTCGCTCTGCTGTACAGTAGGTTAGAAGTGGGTCACTGTATAATGGACAGTATTAAATTTGAATTCAATGATATAATATCACTGTATAAAAAAAACGATTCTGAGCGGAGACGGTATATCAGTCTATGTATTAGACATATATATACTTATCTATGGTATTAAAAAAAAAATATTGACCTATAATAGGTACCTATAATAAATTCCAAATTAATCATATCATAATATCTATTAGTACTTATAACGCGTTATACATCAACAAAAAACCGTGTAAAATCATAGATATATAATAGTATACTTTAGAAGTTTCAAATACCCACGAATAA
>NC_042493.1:33909996-33914261 GCF_005508785.2 Acyrthosiphon pisum | reverse complement strand
GCTATAAAAGTTGAACATTTTATACATTTTAACTAAAAAATAATTATAAAATTTCTCCCAGAAGGAGTGTTTGATTTCAACATATAGTACCTTATTTTTTCAGATCGTAGTACATCTTTGTACTATGGATTTTTAATATTTTTCATCTGTCTTTGAAACAATATACTAGGAGCTTTATTTTAAATTTTCAAGCTTTTGTACCTAACAAATAAAAAGGTATTGATATTTATAGAATATAAAACTAGAAAAATTGGAAACGGAATATGTCCCTGAACAACTCAACATAAGTCAAAATATTTTAAATAAGGCATGGTGTATAGAAAATAATAATATAAACCTACGGTCATTTGTTTTAGAGTTAAACCAAAAACAAAAATCGATTTAGCGTAAAAATTCCCGTTTTTCCTTAATTTTTCTTTTTTTTTTCTCGGCGATTTGAAAACTACAGGAAAAATATTACTTTTGACCCCCCCAAAGTACCAACTAGATTCACTTTCCTATCAGAAAAGGTACTGTTGAAGAAAATCCAAGCACTTTTACTGTCCTAAAACGTGATGACAGACACAAAAATAAAAAAATAAAAATAAAAAAAAAAACACACATCATTGTAAAATCAATACATTCATCGTTCCACTCAGAATCTAAAAACATTTTATGTAAGTCATTTTACACTTACTATTTTATTTGACCATTAAAAACGATGTTATCCCCAATACATTTTGTATAATAAATGTATAATGTTTTGCCAACCGACAAAACAGCTGAGCTTCAATTATATAACAATGTAAATTGTATAGGAGTTCTTTATGTAGTGTAGTATAGAAAGGAAGTCTGTGGGTAATATACATACTACATAGTGTTAATAATAGGTATAATTAATATTTACGAAAATGTAATTGCGGGCAGAGGACTGTGGTGCTGGAGATTTCGCACACTGACTCGCGGCGCATCATCTATATCGGCTATAACCGATAATTTTTTGTATGTGCCAAGGTTTGCAAACGATTTGTTGATTTTGCCAGATCGTTGTTTTAAACCAGTGGTTTTCAACCGGTGTGCCTCGGCGCAATACTGTACCGCAAGATCGACTAGGTGTACCGTGAGATGACTAATTTTCTCATATTAGGGCTGCCCTTAGGGGGGGACGAGCAGGGCCTAGGCCTTGGGCTTCGGGCTTTTTGTTTACATTTGAATGCATCACATTTGAAAAAAGTGGTAAAATTGATTTAAAAATTGGTTTTCACCCTGGGCCTCGAAAATCCCAAGAACGGACCTGCTTCGCATGGTTGCAAAAGTTGTTGTTATTGTCAAGTGCGTGAGTGTATCGCGGAAACTTGTGATTTATAAATTATAATATTATGCCGTGAACCAAAAATGGTTGAGAACCACTGATCTTAACTATATCTACTTATGAATTATAACCAGGTAGGTAGTTATAAAACTTATATAACTCACGCTATACGCTATAACTCACTTAAAAACTGAAATATCGTAAAAAAAAACTTCCAAAAAAACACAGATAATGTCTGTCCATTATTCCAGACCCATCTTTTAATATGAATAAAGGAAATAAAGGAGTGGTCTGTCCATTCTTGTATTACCTATCTATATGTTTCATTCACGCCCAATTAAACGGCCGATAAACAGATGCTCGATGCGTTAATTTATTCATCTCTCTAATCTATATTTAGTAAGCCTCGCAAGGAATTATTCAAATGCAGTTTCTGTTACGAGCTGCGCACGGCGAAGGCTCGTGCGTGACGATGCTTCGATGCCACTTCTTCGTACTACGTCACGCCCCGGAATTGTATGACTTTTTTGTACGATTGTTATAATATATTATTATGACATTTATAATTTATATATAGATACCTAATACGTAAAATATAATCTATAACTATATAAGTATACTTATTATACACATAATATTATATGTGTAAGCTGTACGCATATCCATTGTAAAATATTCAAAGATTATAATATTTTATTTTATTAACATATTACATTGATTATAAATAGATACTATAGATCATGTAATATAGATATAATATAGATTATGTAATACCGTTACATAACTGTTCGGATTTCAATGATCTGCTTCAAACTTCGTTTTGTTTTAGTTATAAAATATACTTCTGAAAGTTTCTGCTTAGTTAAGGTATGTAGGTAGTAGTTAGTAGGTACTGCACTACTGCATAGTAATAAGATGCTAAAATTTGTCGTATCCTACACCACTGCCCAAAATTATTATGGACTATCCAAATATATGTCCATGTATAAATAATTTAACAAACACTTAAGTTTATAGGTCAATGTTTAATCAGCAGAATTTTACAAAACGACGATTAACTACGCAAATTATGTGTATAAAATATTATAAGTGCACTTATAACATGTTATATAATATAGCTAAACTAAAACGATGATTTTTACCAGCTAGATATAAGTACATAGATTTAGCGTTAAGCATTACTGGTGATACTGTAGTATAGGGATTAAAAAAGCAAGACTTTATAATCATGTAAAATATAATATTTCTATACTTATCTAAAAACACAGGATAACTATAGTGGAATGTAGGGGCTGTATGGAATGTGGGGTGATTCAATATACATGTATATACGCAATACTTTTACACACACGCGACACATTGAATACATAAAGTATAATATTCAACACATCTCCGATCAGACGTTTAGTAAAAACAATAGACAATTAAATATCAACGGTAGTATTTCATACTAGGTAGGTACCTATTATATTATTCTATAAGACCCATTCGGCATTCAAAAATCCTACGATCAAGACATTCGGTAAAAACAACACATTAAATAATCATAAAGACATCAATACTTTAACATTACGTAGGTATTAATCGATGCATATCAAAAGAAGGGATTACACAAATATCATTCTATATAATAATGATCATAAAGAATCGTCGTGTCAGACTGTCTTTTACACAAGAGGATCCGATGCACAACGTCCATGCTAGTCTATGCACTTCGACAGTATTTTTGCGATTCAAAGCGAGTGCTTATACATATTATACTATTCCATTATTATTCCAGCATTCGGTATGACCGTCTAAATTAATTACCTCGTATTATAGAATTATCTAATAAATTCACCTTGTTATAATTACCTATTCATTCACCTATCTATTTAATTTTTGCAATATAAGGTTATATACTATTACTATCATCGTATTATAGTTATAGACCAGATCATAGTATTACTACAGCTATACAATTGTCTCCCTATTTAGAATACCTATACATATGTGATATGTGTAATGATAAATATTTATTAATGGAAATTACATTAGTTTTCGAATATTTACTATAATATTATGTACTCTTGCTACGGATTTAGGGATTTTTTAAGAGCTGTGTCTAGAGTATGAGGATAACAATAAGTGCTCATTATCGTTAAACGAAAATTACATGTGGTTGGCGAATTGACTATTAATTGTACTCTTGCTACAAACGTAGGCATTTTGAGAGCATACGATAGTAGTGTGGCGAGCTGTCACTATACCTTAAATCAGGGCTTGAAACCGTTTTCAAAACCGATTTCAGAAACCATTATAAACCGTTTTAAAACCGAAACCGAAAAAAATTGGATACCGGTATTAAAGTCAAAACCGAAACCGGAAAAAATTGGATACTGGTATTATAATTTAAAACCGAAACCAAAATAAATTGGATACCGGTATTAAATTCAAAATCGAAACCGTAAAAAATTGGAAACCGGTATTAAATTCAAAACTGAAATCTGAAAAAATTGGAAACCGTTATTTTTTTTTAACTGACGTGTTTTTAAATACGTAAATTCCATTAATACGCATAATTAATAATCATAATAAAATTGAGATCATAATTAATTTTGATGATAAACATTTCATTATTCGCAAAATTATTAGTTGCTTTATAAATAGTAATGACAAAAATTAAAGTTACTAGCAAATACTATATATGACACTTGACAATACGGAACAAAGAATGATAATTGTATTGACAACATAGCCCCCTGAAAATACTTTAGAAACCGGTATACAAAACCGAAACCAAAACCGAAATTTCTTAATACCGGTATTGCTAAGTTGAAACCGAAACATTTAGAAACCGGTATTCAAAACCGAAACTGAAACCGAAATTTCTTAATACCGGTATTGTTAAGTTGAAACCGCAAAATCGTAAAATTTCAAAACTGGTATACAAAATTGAAACCGAAACCGAATATTTCATCGGTTTCAAGCTCTG
>NC_042493.1:33905616-33909532 GCF_005508785.2 Acyrthosiphon pisum | reverse complement strand
TTGACTCGACGATTCGGTTTAGCACTCATTTTTTAAATTATTAACCATTGACCAGTTTAAAAGTTGAAACTTGAAAGTTAACATTTGCGTTATGAAAATATGAAATATGAATTATGATTATGAACAAGATGATCATCTATTCTGTGCTGTAGTAATGTACTATCGTAAGATTATCAAATCAGATAATAATATGAACGTTTAAAAACACAACATTAATCTATTTTTAGCAAACCTATATGTTTATTTTTCGCAAGAAATGGGTTATCACTTATCATTGATCATTTATCAATTATCATTAACGACGATTAAGACGATATCGATTTATTATAACTAATAACTAAACACGTCTACATTAATATATGCTAATATACGCTATGCCAAATGACTATGTTGCTATGTCTCATATTAATATATTATAATCCCATTATGTCGCATTACTATATTTTAAAATTTACTTATGTCCCTACCGGTATAATTGTAAGTACTAACAAGGCACCGGCCCAAAACCCAGCCAAAGACAGCGGCCCACTGTCCTCTAGGACAGTAGACCACTGGGCCAGTCCGGCCCTGGCAATGACCGGTGGATCAAGGAAGGCACGCGGATACATTGATGATCGTGAAACGCGACCTTGACCCGATCTTGGCGAAATTAGCTTATTTGGCGTATTATTATACATATTATTATTAATTGTTTCCGGCGGCGACAGCTTATCAACCACCAACACAATAATAAAAATGAATTACGTGAAATAATTTAGTAGTCATTAAAATATAGGCTGATCGAGCATCTTCGCTCAAAATTCTTGTCGTGAGCTATGATTCATTATTGAATTTAAAATTAATACATACATTACAGTGACTTATTCAGTTACGAGGTACACTCCACACCTACATTTAGTACCTTCTTAGTTCAGCAGAGCGGTTACCTATAATATAATAACTATATATATTTAGTAGGTATTTACAAAAGCAGTATATGTAGATATTATATAATTTAATATTTTTAAAACAATTTCAAATATATCAAATTAGTTGGTAATAATCAAGTACACATTTTCAAGTGCAATTTTTGGATTTTTTCAATTTTACTACAATTTCGTTGATTTTAACCATTTATAAAATAATTTATACAATTTTTCAATTTTGTTCACCAAATTTTACTATTTCTACGCTACTAAGTTTTATTCGAAGAAAGTTTGAATACAACCATTTAAAACAATAATAAACCTACTTTTAATCCAATTAAAATTACGTTTAAGGTATAGGAAGTACTCAGTATAGGAATTTATTTTTAATAGTTTAGATTGTTATATAACATGTAAAATATTAATTTATTTTCTTTATCTAATTAGTTATACAAATTATCAGTAACTAGATATAATATAATGGGTATGGAGGTAATTTATTTATTTACCATACGTCGTATCATTTAGATTTTTCCTTAACTTTAAATGCTAAAAGTCATAACTAATTATTAGTTAATCAATCGTTAGTCATTAACTTGTTAACTAACAAGTAACATTTTTTAAATCAACAGTATTGATATGATAAAATGTACCTAATACAATAATTAATTGTTGCAAGTTTCAAGTTTCTACGAATAAAACTTAGTAGCGTAGAAATAATAATAATAAAAAAAAACTAACAAATAATAATAATAATAATAACTTATTATTATTATCATGATAATATTATCTTTGTGGACGGAAAAAAACTCCATTTACAAAACAATAAATTTAAATTATGTAGTGACACAGATACAATAGAATTAGGTATGAATAATATAAAATTCACATTCAATTATATAACAACGAACATATTATGAGGTATATAATTATTGTACAGCCATGATTAATATCATTAAAAAAATTAATATCCATAGTGTTTCCTATAGCCATCAGTATATTTATAGGTGATGATTTTAAGTAATTTTTATAAACATTATTGATTAAAAAACTTTCTTGATTTCTGGTGGATTTGGTATTAATTCAAAAACTTAATCGTTCCAGTAAATAAGGACAACCTATTGAGTTATTTAATAGTTTTAATAAAAATCAATAATGAAGGATAATTCTCCTTGTGTTATTATAAATTATAATGCTATATAAAGCTTATATTATTTACTATTTGCAATGACATTTAAAAAATATTTACATTGAATAAATATTTTATTCCGAAAATATTGCATTTATAATATAATATTATATCTATGGTTATTACAATAGTAGGTATAGGTACTTTTATATCATGTACCTACTTACCTAAACAGGCAATATCTTAAAATGTATTAATCTAACATTTTGTGGTATTTTTAAGTTTATTTCATGATGATATGTTTTTTGATATTTTTTGTTATTTAAGTAATTTATATATTTTTAGTTGTTTGGAACATTTTTACTATCAGCGGTTAGATGTACTATACATTGGCCAGATGCGGTAGCGCTATATAAAAGGTTTATACAAAGTGTGCTGCAAATAGGTAGGTACTACCTAATAGGAATGTATCATAAATTCATAATATTTTAAATATAATATTATTTATTATATATACAATATAATTTTAAATATATTTAATACTAGCTGATCCCGTGTACTTCGTTTTCCGGCAACCAATAATTATTATTATAATAGCTTCAAAACCCATGGCAACCATTTATAAAGAAAAATTTCCATCGGAAATCTCAAAATCCCTGTTTGAGCACCTCCTGGGGTTGGTCCTCTCCCTTTTTAAATTAGTCTATCTTCTGAAAAGAAGTCTAATCTATATATATATATATAAATATATATCTGATCCCGTGCACATCTTTGCCCATTAAAATTGCCAACTCTATATGAATAATATGTTTTACATATCACCATGGCAACCATTTATATACAAAACATTCCATCAGAAAATTCAAAATAATATATAATTGGTTACCATGGTAACACACACACTGACACACATACATTCATTTTTATATTTATAGATTTTAAATTATTGCATTTAAGCTACCTATTTATTTACCACGAACCTCATTTATATCTAATATTGTGCATAGCGCATAGATATTAACATATAAATTAATAAAAGTTAGATGCCTAGGTACCTAATAAATATAGTAATAATATTTATGATGAATTTTTTTAATTCATCTTGTCGATATTATTAAACGTTCATGTAATGCTTATATTAATTAGGTACAAGGTCTTACACTCGAATGCCAAAATATTTTTCGGGTTTTAGTATAATTTGATAACAAGTTAGTGCGATTATTAAAAAATGTAATAATGTTCAAGTAGGTTTTGTACGTAAATAGGGAAATACGACGAAATTCCGAACCGAATTAATATAATATTAAAATATATATTATGGTCATGTTTAAATGCGTAATAACTTACCAGCATTGCCAGTTTTAGCGTTGAGCTTCTGAGATTATTAATGTTACCATATATTATTATGTTCTTTACATGTCTGATAAATTGATAGAATTACTTTAGAATGTCGCCAATGAATACGATCTCGTACGTACAACTGTACAAGCCAATTTTGGTTTAGAGACGTCAGATGGTGAAAATGTCACAAACGCCTTTCTGTCAAGCGATACTTAATACAACGTAAATAATAATTGTACCATCTGCCAATACATATTGTATACCTATTACCTAGTCAGTAGAATTTATTAACGCCCACCGATGTCCATCATTACCTACAGGTATGTCGAAATACGTCTGCCAGGCTCTATGTCACTTCCTGAGCTAGATCTGGTGGCAGCAATACATTTCTTTGTTATTTTTATTTTAGTTTATTTTTCACTTTATAGTTATGTTGGTGAACCAAGTACAACAGTATTCTCTGTTGGTCAAAATAAACACGTATGCACCATCTTATCGGATTCTGGCCTAAAATATAGGCAGCCACAAGTTTTTTTGACGT
>NC_042493.1:33905291-33905516 GCF_005508785.2 Acyrthosiphon pisum | reverse complement strand
TAATATTATCATGGCATTATTATTATTTGACAATGAATAAAGAATTAAAGGAATAAAAAAAGTATTCAATAAAATAATATTCAATACTAAAAAAATGTATTTAAAATACCGTTCAAATACTTCAAAAATAAAAGTCTTTTAAAAAGTATTCAATACAGAAAAAAGTAATTGAATACTTTTACTCAAATACTTTACAACACTCGTTGTAGGCTTATACTACAGTGT
>NC_042493.1:33905069-33905191 GCF_005508785.2 Acyrthosiphon pisum | reverse complement strand
CTTGCTACCTCTACAAAAAATGTTGTTCACCACAAATGCTTGATAAATATTTAAACACAATTTTGGGTCAGAAAACACTTTTATTGATGCAAGTATTAAATAATCGTAAGATTAAACACTTT
>NC_042493.1:33903727-33905019 GCF_005508785.2 Acyrthosiphon pisum | reverse complement strand
CCTATCCATATCTTTTATTATCTATGATTGTAACACTATTGTATATTGTATCATTATACTTATTATTATATTATATTAGCTGATCCCTTGCACTTCGTTTCCCGTTAAATGTGCCAACTCTATATAACTCAAACTTTCTTCAATTCGTTATTTAATATTCGGTGCATGCTGTTTAAAATTTATCTTAACTTTTCAGTTGCCCGGAATAGAAGTTCTGAATCACAGCAGTACATTATGAGGTAGGCAGATTGCGGTAGATCGCGGACCTTGTGGTATTTGTATGGGAGTGTATGATTTAACTCTAAAGGATCGAAGTTATACCAAGTTTGATATAATACGGTGGATTAATATAATCAATCAATACATAATCCTAACCTAACCGTAAGTAGGTACTAAAATCCTATGAATAAAAAGAAACCAAATTTAACCCCTTTTAAAATTAGCCTATCTCCTTCCCAGAGGTCTAATCTGCACACAAACATTCATATATATTATATATATATAGTTTTACAATAGTTGTATTGATTATTTAAGCAATCAGTGGCTTACTAATATAATTATATTAATGTAAATAGGTACAATCTAACACCTAAACGTGTTGATTGTAAGTTGATTAAATATTTATTAATTTAATATTAGTCAAGTTATGTTTGAAGTCATGAAATTCACATGCATGACGACAGTGTAGTGTAGTTACTACTTTAGTGTTACTTTATTATGTTTGTCCTATTAGATTCCAAGAAATAGGTAGGGTTTTAATTAATAACAACTCTTAAAACAATTAAATATATAAAAAAAAAGTTATAGTTAATAATTAAACATTTTTTAAAAATTTTTACAGTTTATATAATTAGCAAAATGAGTACCTCGATATCTATACATTTGTGGATTTGTATGTTGGTATTCTTATCATCGTGTTACACAGGTCAAGCTGATTTCTATTTTAAAGGTATAATTAATCTTAAGTTTTGATTATTTTTCATATAAAATGGTAACCATGATTAAATGGTATGTTTAGATGGCTTGATGATAAACAAAACTGACTGGTACCTTCATCTAAAAACCAAAGACTTAGATGATTATATTCAAACAGTTGTCAACCGTTCTAGAAAACGTGAATATTGGGTTACGTATCTTCGAAATAATTTAAATATGGATATGGGAACCCCTGAGCATGGACTATTAATCGATTCTCAGCTTTCCGAAGATCTGTATTCAGTATATTGACATGCTGAAATTTTTTCTGAAACTTCCTCCAAAATACGTCACAGAGACGTATACGTATGTATATA
>NC_042493.1:33891156-33903677 GCF_005508785.2 Acyrthosiphon pisum | reverse complement strand
TAACAGCTAAGTTAATAAAAATCCAAAAGTAACTAGTTAAGTTAAAAAGTTAAAATTAATTAATTTTTTAACATAACTTTAACTCGTTAATGCCCAGCCTTGACTGCTTCACATATATATTATAATATATTATAGTGTCTATTTAGGTAAGTTAACTGCTATGAGTAGCCCATAATACAAGTCATTAAATGTTTAATTAAGCACACAAATTGTGCAGTCATTTAATATACTATAGGTGTACTACTATATAGGTAGGTACAGCATTGTTCATCGAAAATGTTAGTATGTATATTATTTATTATTCAATTATTGTAATTATGAAACATTTTATAGGCAGATTTTTTTATATTGATAATATACCATTATTAATAAAAAAGTTAAGTCTAAATATAAATGTTTTGTCTTAAAAAGTAATAAAGGTCATGTGAATTTTGATAGTTTTGTTTAATTTAAATTATTTATTAATTGTAATATGAATAATTAAATATTCATATTCATAAAATTTACTAATTACTAATATCATTGATAATACATAGTATAATACTATGTATAATCAATGCTAATATCCAATACAGAACACTAGATATTTTAGTAACATTTTTTGTTAATTATTTTTATTAGGTATTAGAAAGAACTAGATTTAACGAGTATACCTAAAGGTATACAACATTAATACCCAAATGATTGGTAAATTTACCAATATATTTTTTTATGACTACGTGCTACCACTATGATACAACGATTATTAATTAAATTTATAAATTTTGACTCGTCCACATAAACTTCTGCTTCGATAATATCCATTTATATATTATAATTTATGGAAGGCTTAATAAATTTAATAGTACTCAGCAATAATCATTGTTCATAAATATGATTATTGTTACGCAGGAATTATACAACATTATTTTAATTGTTATATAATATATTATTATGATTATATACATACCGACATTATAAATAAATTATACTTTGACTATAATATATGTATACTTTATATATAGGCTTTACTCTTTATACTGACCATTGACTATAATCATGCTCACCCACAGGACCCAATTCGTGTTTCCGGAAGCCATTACTTTTAGACCCAGAAAAAGCAATAAATGTGACTCTTGCAGCTATTTAAATAACATAATTACTTAAGAAATAGTCCTTCGAAAAAAATATACTACCCTCCTGGTACTTTAGATTCAGAATGTTCAGATACTAGACTAACTATACCAGGAGCTTGGCGAAGAGATACTTTAGAGCAAACTTCGTTTAACAATTTTCCCAGAGTGGCACGAAAAAGTTCGCTGGATGCTACAAACTACAGAGGTGAGAAATGAATTTGGGGAATACTTTTTAACAAACGAACGACGCGTATCCTGGCAGTATGAAAATTCATAACTGACTTATTATTTTTATGATTATTCAATTTTGTTACAATAAAATATAAATTATTATTTTAAAAATCGTCTATCAATTTATTGAATATGATATCAAATTTGATTATATTTATATTTGACAAAATTGTTTACTATTAAATTTAAAATTTGTAAATATCAGTAGGTACATTATGTACTAATTTATTAATTGTAAAATGTATTTATCTTTATTTATATATTTTAAAATATTATTATACACTAAATTTATATTTATATTCATAAATATATTATACACGCATATATATTGTAATTTATGTTACTAAACATGTTACAATTAAATATTATTCTGATTATACACTAACATTATTTGTAAAATAAAAATAGTACATAGGTACCTCTGTATTCACTGTAGTTCTCGGTTTGTTCCTATCTAACAGGAATTCCATGCTCTTAAATGCAAACCATTTTCCTTCATATGTCGAAGCCCCACTTCCAGATTTAGTATTTGCAATTTTTTCTTCTCTCACTCTCTTGGACTCTCTAGCAAAATGGCTTGTAAGGTTTTTAATCTTTCTTTCAACTTCGTCCTTCTCTACATTTAACGAATTGGCGATCTCTTTAAACATCATTTTAAATAAATCACAGTAGCATTTTGTAAAAAAATCACTATTTGATCGATCCCCGCTAAATATGCCACGTGGCTTTCTTTGATGTTTACCGACAACTATCGGGAACCCGCGGCTTCGGCCGATCGGCTACAAAAGCCGCACGGACTCGCGTCCAAACCAAAATATTGAAGCCGGTCGGCAAAGCCACCCGCCAGTGGGGACGCACCTTAATATATAAATGTTTTGAATTTCAGATTTTCAAGGACCATATTTTCAGTATTTGGTTCATATACCATATAAAGAATGTCCAGTGGTGATATAAATATAAATATAAATATCAATATTTTTTTTTTCAAATTAGAACTAACTATTTTTACTGTTGATTGATAAGCAGATTAATTTTTTTTAATATTCATGTATCATACATCCATACTAGTAAATAGTTTATGAGCTATTAAAAAGTTTATACTAACATGCTATATCATATAATATGGAACATTTCAAAGTAATTTTATAATTTTTTCAGACATTTAAAGAACATTTAGTAATATTAATAATCTACGAAACAAGAAGCTCAGTGCTTAATCTTATAAGGTTAATATTTTAATTTAAATATAATATTATATTATGTTTAAACATGTTACAATAATAATATATTATTTGGTTCAAGTTATCGAGCTAAACGCCGTACTGAATGTTTTGCGATTATTTGTTGATTTTGGATAAAAAATAATTTTATTATAAACATATAATAATAATCTTTATCGCAATTTGCAGCAATAAATATATAGGTGGATTATTTAGAAAATATTGATTGCTACTCTCCATATAATCTAAGATTATGCTAGGGCACGGTCTTTATCATTAGAGTATATTAACAATAAAAATATTTGGAATATTAATTATTTAACAAAACATAGACAAATAAAATAACATACCTATACAACATATTTCATAATGCATACATAATACATCATATTATATGTCTTTGAACAAAACAAAATTAAGAAAATAAATTGTAATTTATACATATTATAACATTTAACCAAATGTGAGGGGTGTTTATAGAATAATCTAATACCTATAACTAATTCAAAATATGGGTACTTATATATGAACATAATACGAAGTCACCCAAACCACTTAAATTTATAAATTTTAATATAATATGTATAATGGTTGTTTAGTAAAATATACTTTTTACGAGGATCTAATAAGATGAGATACAGATGATTATTCTGAAAAGTATTTATTAGGTACATATATGGATTTTGATATTCATAAAAAAATTGTACGTACCGTTACAAATAAAAACGTTGATAAAAAAATTATTCATAGATATTTCAAAAACTTTAAAATTTTTTTCTTAATATTTGTTTTTACTTTATAAATAAGAAGAAACAATTTTTTGTTGTTGGATTTTAACATTAATTTAACACCTTATTATATAAATTGGGTAACTACAAATTAATCATCTGTTTTCTGTTTTTTATTTAATTGGCTGTTTGGCATAATAGTAGTCAATCAATACAATTATAGTATTGTAAATACCTATCATATATGACATAAGTATAGGTACTTGATGATCCAAGAATTCACAATGTGATAATTACTTTTAAAAGATTTTCTATTTATTATTAAGTCTCATGAATTTGAACATGGATATCGGCTCCAAATAATCCTTTGGCTCACGTTTTTATTTTTAGGCTTATATATGCTACTACTCGAACACAATAAAGTATATAATACACACACAGCACTGCCGTTGAACCGGTTTGTGAATTCCTGATTTCCGACAATAATACAAAACTTGGCGTCTCAGTGTCGGACCCCCTCGACCAAAATTACAGAAAAAAACTGGTCACTGCCACCCATGACTCCAAGGTCAAATTCCAATAGGATTGTACGTTTGGATATATACTATTGTGGTTTGGGGGTTGTATCGACTCCGCCGTTTCGACATCAATTCCGCCGAGTTTTTGTTAAGTTGATTTCGCTTAATGTTTATCATATTATACGATTTTTTTTTTTTTTTTTAATAACGGTATAGGTTAAGGTACACTTAGTTTTCCATAATACTATAATAGCATAAAGTAAGTTTTATTTAAATGGAAAAATATTTCAAAACACAATTCAAACATTGTCATCCATAACAGAAAAAAAATTTAAGTAATAAAAATATATCATGTGGTAAATTTTTAAAATAAAGATTTGAATATAGGTTTGATACCCATGGATATCCATGGCGTGATACCTATGGATGGGATGGGGTGGGGATGAAGCCAATAGGATCGTCGGTCGGCCTATATGACGGTGGCCGACAGTGGAAACTGAAAACAACTGGAACCCACAGACACCAGTGCATCGACGACGACGACATGACGTGATAGGAATCTGTCTATGTGAAGGTGAGTACCAAACATTTATTTACAAGTAAATAAGAACGTTCTCATTTATAAATTATAATAACACTGATCGTTAAAGTGGTCGCTGGTATTTTTAAAATAACTGCATACATATTTTTTTATTATCTATATTTACATTTTTTTTGATACTGAAGCGATCTCTGAGTAATAAAAATATTTAAAATGTTTTTTTTAAATGTTCAACTCACTGTTCAAGCATTAAAATTTTAATTTGTGTCCATAAAATATACGATCCCCCATATAATTTTTTCAAAATCCTAAATTCAATTGATCAAAATTATTGTAAGTCTAGATTAATTGCTAATGGTGTGAAGGATCTAAAGATAAGGAACGTATAGCTTTGTGAGTATCATTTGCGGCTGCGTTATCAATAATGTAATGAGTAGTTTTTATTAATTTAATCATAATAATAGTAGGTAATATAATATTATTGTTATAATTATAATAAAAACATCCTAAATCATGTAGTTTATAAGTATTCTATTCATATTGTAGTAATTCACAGGCGTGCCATCAGACGCAATATATACATTTTTATTTTTATAATACCATACCATATTATAGGTTTATATTGTATAATGTAGCCGGTAGTCGTTAATTTATACCACGTATTGTAATACTATTGAATATTGTATCATTATACTTATTACTATATTATATTAGCTGACACCGTGCTGTTTCTATGGGAGTGTATGATTTAACTCTAAAGTATCATAGATATACCAAGTTTGATATAATACGGTGGATTAATTAATCAATCAATATATAATCCTAACCTAACCGTAAGTAGGTACTAAAATCCTATGAATAAAAAGAAACCAAATTTAACCTCTTTTTAAATTAGCCTATCTCCTTCCAGAGGTCTAATCTGCACACAAACATTCATATATATTATATATATATATAGTTTTACAATAGTTGTATTGATTATTTAAGCAATCAGTGGTTTACTAATATAATTATATAAATGTAAATAGGTACAATCTAACATCTAAACGTGTTGATTGTTAGTTGATTAAATATTTATTAATTTAATATTTGTCAAGTTATGTTTGAAGTCATGAAATTCACATGCATGACGACAGTGTAGTGTAGTTACTACTTTAGTGTACCTACCTCCCTAGTAAGATTAAAACATTGTGTATTTAACCAGTAAATAACTGAAACTTGCAGTAACAAAATGAGTATCAACGGATTTAAAATCATTTAACATCACCATGTAAATGTAGTAACTGATAGATAAAAAATAACTATGTTTATGCAAATAAACATACTTGAATCACTTTGAGATGCGTCTTTAATGGTTTTTGGGAATTTATTTCAATCCAAAATTGGATTAAGTTGACGAGTTGCATTTTTTACGGTTGTCCAGTTGCAATAATTACAAGATTTATTAATGATAATTTAATTATGTTTTTTTTTCACTCAATTCGCTAAACACTTTATGGACTTTTGCACAATTGTTTTCCATGTTGACAATGAGCACATGCACTTCTATGTACTCGATAAACGTTGGTACACTAGTGTTAGTTGATATTACGATTTACAATAAATGTATAAACCAGTAAATATTAAACTAATATACATAAACACAATACACTATTGAACTATTTACCGTAATAATATTATGAACATACCGTGTTTATTTTTGTCGTTATAAACTCATACCTAAGTTATAACGTTTAGATAAGGATTACGATAATAAAGTTTGACAACGTAATAAATATTATAAATATTATTTAGTTACAATATTAGTACGATCATTGAAAAATTAAATAAAGATTTTCATTTCACATTTATATAGTTAGATATATCCTATTTTATTATTATTTACCTTTAACTTGTTTATTTCAAAATTATAATGATATCCTCTTGTATTAAGATCACTTCTTGATAAACGCAGTTATTACAAAATTAATTACCAAACAGTTAATTTTATAATGTGTAAAATATTGTATGTGGTCTTTCTATTAGTGTGTTAATTAAACGGTCTGCTTCACTACATAATTATGTTTGTCCTATTGGCTTCCAAGAAATAGGTAGGGTTTTAATTAATAACAACTCTTAAAATAGTTAAATATATAAAAAAAAAGTTATAGTTAATAATTAAACATTTTTTAAAAATTATTACAGTTTATATAATGAGCAGAATGAATACCTCGGTATCTATACGTTTGTGGATTTGTATGTTGGTATTCTTATCATCATGTTACAGAGGTCAAACTGATTTCTATTTTAAAGGTATAAATCATAACTTACCTTAAGTTTTGATTATTTTTCATATAAAATGGTAACCATGATTAAATGGTATGTTTAGATGGTTTGATGATAAACAAAACTGACTGGTACCTTCATCTAAAAACCAAAGACTTAGATGATTATATTCAAACAGTTGTCAACCGTTCTAAAGAACGTGAATATTGGGTTACGTATCTTCGAAATAATTTAAATATGGATATTGGAACCCCTGAGCATGGACTATTGATCGATTCTCAGCTTTCCGAAGAACTGTATTCAGTATATTGGCATGCTGAAATTTTTTCTGAAACTTCCTCCAAAATACGCCACAGAGAACGTAACACGTATGTATATATAATATAAGTATCATAAAAAAAGTATATTCTTTATATGCATAAATTTAAAGACAATTTAAATTATCTTGATAGTGGTGGAGGACAATGTGCCATAGACTTATCGAAAGTGAAACTAGACAAGACATCTTTGGGTAAGATTTGTTTGTCCATGTATTACAACAAGACAGCATGCGTCGGGATGAACTTAAAGTATCGTAGTCCTGATGGTTCTTGTAACAACTTGAAACGTTCCTACTCGGGAAAAGCATCCACTGCCTATAAACGCTTGCTGTTTAATAACTATAGGGATAGTTTTATTGGTAAATTTGAAAAAATTATAATTTACCTTTGTGCGTATCTTATGATGGGATTTTATTTACTGTCCATACAGAAGTTTCCGAAGATTCTTTTTCGTCTTACAGACCCAGTCCTAGAAGGCTGAGCGTTGAATTTGTCAAAGACGAGCACTCATCAGATGACTTCAAAACGATGGCAATGGCGTACTGGACGATTTTTGTAGGCCATGATCTATCTCACACAGCAATTTCTAGAATGAGTAGGATTAACCATAACCCTATATTATATTGATTTATCATAATTAATGCATGCAAATTAATAATAAATCCTTAGTGAATAGTTATAATTCTGTGAGCTGTTGTAATGAAAACCGAAAGGAGCTCAGTCCTGGAAACATATACCACGAGTTGTGCTTGCAAGTTGTGATACCGGATGAAGATCCATTCTTCAGAAACAATATTCGTTGTATGAACTACGCGCGTTCGGTGCCAGCTATGCGTTCCGATTGTACTTTTGGACCCAAGGAACAAGTATAAGAGTTATATAAGATAATTCCATAACAATAAACGTATATTTATGTTAGTTATAATACTTAAAATTACGTAAATAATTTCAAGTTTGGTAAATTTATATAATATCATTGAAAAATATTAAAACGGAAACTATCTAACAAAAAAAAATAATAGTGTCTGTTTAGAGTGGTGAACATTTTTGATACCCCAATTTAGTGTTGAGAACTAACTTTTCGAATTCTCCTAAAATCTTAGATAATTACAAATTGAACTTCTTAACATGGTTAATTTTCGCAGATGAACCAAGCTACTCATTATTTAGATGGGTCGATGATATACGGTTCGTCGGCGAAACGGACGTGGGCGTTGAGGACCAACTTGGAGGGCCAACTATTGACAAGCATGGGCTGCGATAACAAGAGCAATGGTGACTCGTTACAGCCGCAGTATATGCCGGTGGAAGAAACTGTATCAAACGCCTGTCAGTATGGTAGGGGCACATGTTATAGAGCTGGTGACATCCGGGCAAATGCTCTTCCCCAACTGACGGTGATGCACACATTGTGGATGAGGGAACACAACCGGTTGGCCAAACTACTGTCCCACGTCAACCCTCACTGGGACGACGAACGTATCTTTCAGGAGGCCAGGAAAATCGTTTCGGCATCTATTCAGCACATCACTTACGCTGAGTGGCTGCCAGCGCTGCTCGGGGAAAACTACATCAGGCGGGACCGGCTTGAACTGCCGACAAAAGGCTATAGTAACGCGTACAACGAGACCACCGACCCAAGCGTCAGCAACAGCTTTGCGACCGCAGTATTACCGTTCGCTAATTCCATGGTTAGTGATACCATAAGGTTCGTGCATACCTGGTATAATTATATTATTATTATTATTATTATTATTATTATTATCGTGCATATGTAGGTTATTTCGGGTTGATGTTTTGATAAAAAATTATGAACATTTCTAGTAATTTGAGAATGTTTCTTTGGAATATTTAAGATCAGTGTGTAAGTGCAAGAAAAGTGGTTGGAGGGTATGCCACTGAAAATCTCCTGAAACCATAGATTAAATACACCAGAAAAAAAAACTAAAAAAATTTAAAATGTCTGTAAACAACTCAAAATGTGTCAAAATATTATTAAACTCAACATATTGTGAAAATTTCATATATCTACAGTTATTCATTTTTTAATTACTTACACCAAAATAAGAAAATCACTACATGAGAGCTCAAATGAATATCCAATCTTCTAAAAATTTGAACTTCAAACGTTAATACAAATTTAATTTGACTTTCAGGTAGGTTTTTTTGATAAAGGTAGAAAAACTTATGAAGAATCTTGAATAAAATTTTCAAATCTTAAATTTAAAGAGAAAAACGTATTTCTTACATAAAATAAACTGCACATTTCTCTATTTTGTCAAAATTTGAAATTTAAATAATTGTAAAAAAAATGGTGACTATCTTTTCAATACTTTTCAACTGTCATGTATATATTAAGAGCATTGTATTAAATTTTCAAGCATTTTGACCAAACGGTTAAAATTTTATTGACATTCATAGAAATTAAAAACTAATAAAATTAGAAACTGTAAACGTCCGTATACGATGCGTTCAAAACACATAAAAATATTTTGCAAATTTTATAGTGTCTAGAAAATGCTAAAATTTTTGTTTTGTTTTTCCCTGAGATTTTGAAAACTATTGAGATTTTTAAATTTTGACCTTAGGAATGCACCAGCTAGATTCACTTTCCCTTCAAACAATATACATAGGATATTTAAAAAAAAGCACATCATTGTAAAATCAATACATTCCTCTCAGAATCTAAAATATATTGTACATAATAATAATATGTAGTAACTTGTTTTTTTTATAAATAATTATTTGTATTTAATTATAGTGTTTCTTTATGGTTGTGAATCTCAACATTTATGTTCATTTTAATCATTTTACTTGTATGATTGTATTAAAAAATTGATTATAAGGACTGGGTATAGGTCTAGTGAATATTATTGTATATTGGGTAAAGCCCCCCACTGCTTAATGTATTACACAAACTTCTTTCTTACCCTGAAAAACTGTTTCGCTACGCCTATTTTTAACACCTATAATCATATAAATCAGATAAATGTTAAAATTAAAATGGTGGGCAAAGGGATGTCGACAAGGGTGTCACGGTATAATGGATGGTATTAAATTGAATTCAATGATATAATATCATTGTATCAGAAAATCGACTGAGGTGAGGTGAGGGGGTATGTCAGTCTACGAATAAGACATTATATACTTATCTATGGTATTAAAAAAAATATATATCTATAATAAATTCCAAATTTATCATATCTAAATATGCATTAGGTACTTATAACACGTTATCCATCAACAACAAACTGTAATACTATCATAGATATAATATAATAGTATACATTAGAAGTTTCAATTACCCACGAATAATATTATACAATCACAACAAAATAACTAAAATAGTTATTTTAGGGTTTTTTAATATGTAATTTCGTCCAAATTTGAACTTAAATTGACTATAACAATAAACTGTATTTATGTATTTTTTAGATTTTTTGGTAACAGAATTAACTACTTACGTGAAATCTTGTTTTAAATTTTAATTCCTTAAATATAAAAGTTGAACATTTTATACATTTTTAACTACAAAATTATTATTCAAATTTAAATTGGAAACATTGACAAAATTTAAATTTTCAATGCTTATAAAAAAAAATGTGACTAAGGATTTTTAATGTTTATCAAATATCATTGTAAAAATTTAGTAGGAGCGTTGTATTAAATTTTCAAGTATTTTTACTCAACAAATAAAGTTTTATTGACATTCATAGTAATAAAACTAATAAAAAAAGGAAAATGATATGTCCTCAAACAAAATATTTTGAGCATTTTATCGTATATAGATAATCCAAATATAAACAACCAGTGAAAATGTCATGTATATACGTTCATTTGTTTTAAAGTTGGACCAAACACCAATATCAATTTTGAAAACTATTGAGAATTTTTTACTTTTGACCTCCCAAAGTACCAACTATAGATTCACTTTCCTATAAGAAAAGATAGTAATTATTTTGTAGTTAAAAATTTATAAAATGTTCAATTCTTATAGCTAATAAGGATTGAAAATTTAAAACAAGGTTCCAAGTAAATAGATTATATATAAATTCTTTTATTCACAATAATATCATCAAATATACTTAGTAAAATAGTGGCTGACAGACTTTCTCCCCTCAGAATCGGTTTTCTTATACGATGATACTTTATCATTGAATTAAAATTTAACGCCATCTATTACAGTGACTCACTTACAAACCTTTTTTTACTATTAGATATTACTATTGTGAACATAATATACTTAATTTAATTTTGGAAAAATTTTTTGAATCGCTGAAAATAAAAAATTTTGTAGTACCAATATTCCGACTATTTTATTTCTTTTATTCAAAACACAATAGACCGTACTAATTTTCCGTTTGTCACAAGGGGTCACTAATATAATTTATTTGTTAAATTTCGTTTCGAATCGTATACGAAAATTGATTCTGAGCAATGACAGTCTGTCAGCCTAAATATTAATTAGTATATTTTATATTTTTATGATATTATTATATTAGTAATTCTACATAAAATAATATGTACCAAAAAAATTGCATTTGAAATAATTTCAACTAAGTTATTTTTATTGTGTATATTATACAATATAATAATACTTAACCTTACCCCTACCATAGTTCATAACCACTACAACAGCTAATAGCCTTAGTCGCCGGAATTAAGTTCAATAAAAAAAAAAAAAATAATATATATTTTAAATATGTTATAATATAATGTTTCCTGAAATGTCATGGTTTTTAATTTGCCTTTTATTATTTAAGATTTATACAATAACACGACCAATTTGGTGATGGGTGGGGGGGGGGTGAAGCCTCCTTGGTTTAAACAAAAAAAGTAGAAAAATTCTACTGTCACTTCAGATTGCTTCTGATCTATCTAAATTTAAAAGTTGCTAAAATATATTTGCACAATATACTTATACTCCATATATAATATGTATTAAATAAAATTAAATTGACGACTGTCTAGTGTCTACATTGTAGACTTTAAGACTTAACAATATACCTACGACAACAATATATGTGAAGACCTCAAAATTGATAATGTACAAAACAATATATATTAAGATGTCGATTGCTGTGCATTTGTTTCTAAAGAGAATCATCACATTTAGCCTACTTATAATTATTAATTTGTATGAACCTTCATTTTTGTTTAGTTTATATACGGAAGACCGAGTGATCAACGCAAACCTTTCACTAAAGGAACATTACAACCGACCAACTGGTGTACTATTAAATTACATGGATCAGCTTGTCAGAGGGCTATCTACGCAGAATACACAAAAAATCGATATGCTATTTACTCAAACGGTAGGTTTTTGAAATACAATCAATATAACACGATGACAAAAACTCATAGATGATGATGACATTATCCATTTAACAGACTATATTTATAAATACGTTTACATATTTTAACATAAGTGATTCGAATTTTTTTCAGCTTACAAATTACTTATACAGTGTTCATCCAAACCACGTGTTTGGAATGGACATTGTCAGCTTGGATATACAACGAACCCGCGATCATGGTATACCAAGCTACACAGAATTTAGAAAATATTGTCGACTAAAGCTA
>NC_042493.1:33887085-33891106 GCF_005508785.2 Acyrthosiphon pisum | reverse complement strand
AGATTCAATCAATTTCTCATGAAACGATTTCCTTATTTTGTTGTTAAAATACGAATGACCGTAGATACTTGAAAATTTCCCTGAATGCTTATATTTTCGTTTTCTATACACTATACAATTTTGAAAATAATTTGACTCTTTTTGGGCTGTTTAAGGACATTGTCAGTTTTCAATTTTTTAGTTTTTTTTTCTTTAAATATGAATATAATTTTATTTGATGGGTAAAAAAGTGTGAAAATTGAATTCAAGGCTCCTGATATATTTTTACAATAGCAGTTGAAAAATATTATTAATACATAGGCACAATTTTTTTTATAAGTATTTAAAGTTCAAATTTCGACAAACTTTATCAAAATTAATATTTAATAATTATTTTGTTGTTAAAAATGTATAAAATGTTCAACTTTTACAGCTAAGGATTGAAAATTTAGAACAAGGTTCCACGTAAATGGGTTATATATAAATTACTTTGTTCACAATAATATCATCAAATATTCTTATTAAGCTCAACTTTGGAAGAAATTATATATTAAAATACCTGGAATAATTATTTTAGTTATTTTTTGTGCTTGTATAATATTATTTGTGGGTACTTGAAACTTCTAAAGTATACTATTATATATCTATGATAGTACCACAGTTTGTTGTTGATGTATAACGCGTTACCTAATGGATATAGTGATATGATTAATTTGTAATTTATTATAGGTACCTACCTATATAGGTCAATTTTTTTTTTAATACCATAGATAAGTATATAATATGTCTAATACCTAGACTGACATACCGTCTCTGCTCAGAATTGTTTTTCTTATATACAATGATATTATATCATTGAATTAAAATTTAACACCATCCATTACAGAGACCCACTTGTAACCTACTGTACAGCAGAGCGACGACCACTTGCCCACCTTTTTAGAATTGTTATTACATTATAAAACAATCGATTAAGTATACAGTATACTATAGTATATAGTATTATGTAAATTATATATGTAATATTATGTAAAGTGTATATATCTATAATAAAACTAATAACTATCAGTTAACTACGATCTTTGACTCAAGATTTTATTTTAATTAATATTCAATCGATTTACGTTTATACTTTATTAATTAGTGGTTCTAAAAAATTAAATATTGAAGTATTAAATATTAATATAAATGCGGCTATTAAAAAAAGAAAAGGCAATTGACCCAGTTACATCTACTGTTACAGCTCACAACAACCATACCAATTATAATATACCTAAAGAGCACATGGTGTTTAAAGTAATATTAAGTATCATTCAACATAGGCGGAGTTACTAATTTACCCAAATTCTGAAATTATGTTTTAAGTTTGGTTACTATAATGTATTTTTACAAAGAAAGTACAATTCATAAGGTATTTAGGTTACATTTGTAAGCACTCATTTACCTGTCTACCTATTCCACTATCAGAGGAAGCTAACAATACCTACGCAAAATTTACAGTAGGCGCCTTTATATATATGACTATATGCTAGCTAAGAATATTGTGTTAAATATTTATGCTGAAATTTTCTTTTTTGTTTGCGTTCTAAGTTTTTCGGAAAACTAAAACCAAGTGGAGGTATCCAAATGTGTTTTAAACAATCGACAATTTTAGACTTTTTCAGCGTTCGAACCATTATGAAACAAGCAATATAATTCTTGTACATTTCATTTTCAGTCAAAGCAGGCATTAATAAGGACTAAAAACAATATTTCAATGAGACAAAAGTTATAAAAACAGCAAAGCAAATAACAGCTAATATTGATTTTGATTATATCAATAAATAATTACTAATAAATAGTTTAAAATTAGGTACTCACTGTACTTATGATGTCCCTACGTCTATATAGGAAATTTGTCGTCAGGGTCTTGAAGTTTATTATGAGTTATAATGTGCTGTCGTCTGGCGCCGTTGATAATTGATAGTTGGTTTTTACTAAACGGCTGGTCGGAGAGGTGTTGAATATCATTTATGTTTTGCATGTGTCGTGTGTGGTGTATGAGGGAGCGTAAGTATATGCCTATTGCCTAATGTGTATATATATGTATATGTATACTGGATAACCCCCCACTAAGTACGGTCCACTATTTATTAGTTATCCCGTGTTTTTATTTAAGTCTAAATATTACATATTACATAATATTTGTTACTATGTTCATATCGATCAAATAATATTATACCGGTACGTACCGTAATAATACGACAATATGAGCTTATTATACTCGATTGTATTAATAATTAATAATAGGAAAAATATTTCATCAAAAGTTTCCTGAAATATCATGGTTTTTACTTTGCCTTTTATTATTTAAGATTAAACAATAACCCGACCATTTGGGGGGGGGGGGTTAAGCCTCCTTAGCCCCCCTAGATATGCCACTTACGTGCACTATTTGGTTTAAACAAACATATAACCCACCACTATTCTTTTTAAAATGTAAGAGGGTAAAATTGCTGAAATAAAACAAATCAGTTTTAGATCAGTAACAAGTATATTGGTACGCGTGAATGACAGTGTTATAATTTAGAAAAATTCTACTGTTACTTCAGATTGCTTTTGATCTATCTAAATTTAAAAGTTGCCAAAATATATTTGCGCTTATACTCCATATATTATATGTATTAAATAAAATTATATTGACGACTGTCTAGTGTCTACATTGTAGACTTAACAATATACCTACGACAACAATATATGTGAAGACCTCAAAATTGATAATGTACAAAACAATATAATATATTAAGATGTCGATTGCTGTGCATTAATTGTTTCTAAAGAGAATCATCACATTTAGCCTACTTATAATTATTAATTTGTATGAACCTTCATTTTTATTTAGTTTATATACGGAAGACCGAGTGATCAACGCAAACCTTTCACTAAAGGAACATTACAACCGACCAACTGGTGTACTATTAAATTACATGGATCAGCTTGTCAGAGGGCTATCTACGCAGAATACACAAAAAATCGATATGCTATTTACTCAAACGGTAGGTTTTTGAAATACAATCAATATAACACGATGACAAAAACTCATAGATGATGATGACATTATCCATTTAACAGACTATATTTATAAATACGTTTACATATTTTAACATAAGTGATTTGAATTTTTTTCAGCTTACAAATTACTTATACAGTGTTCATCCAAACCACGTGTTTGGAATGGACATTGTCAGCTTGGATATACAACGAAGCCGCGATCATGGTATACCAAGCTACACAGAATTTAGAAAATATTGTCGACTAAAAGCTATAAGAAGTGTAAAAGATTTATCCAAGATCATGGTTGAAGGTGTAAGTTTTAAAGTATATTAAATATTAAAGAATAATATAGTGATTATTTCATTCCTGTATATTATAATATTTAGGCAACTGATAAACTATTGAAGCAATATAAACATTGGAGAGATATAGAGCTATTGGTAGGTGCTTTGTTTGAAAAACACGAAGACGACTCAATGGTTGGCCCAACGATGAGATGTATTATTAGAGAACAGTTTATAAGAACTAGAATGGCAGATAGATATTTTTACGATTTACCAAATATATTCAATGAATGTTAGTATATTTGAAATATTTTTTATAAATTATCCTGATTTTAACTATATTTTTTTAATATTTAAGATCAACTGACAGAAATCAGAAAAGTGACGCTTGCCAGAATCTTTTGTGATAACAGCAATAATGTCACAATGATGCAGGAAAAAGTATTTTTGATACCTACAATGGCTGATTTGCAACTCTGTAATTCCCAATTAATTCCTAAAATCAACATCAATCACTGGTCAGAAATGGTCGATACATTTCAAAAATAACCTCGTATAAAACATTGATGTATTTATTTATGATGCATTATTGTTGAAAAACAATATTAACAGTTTTTTTTTTAAATTTAATAATCAATAATCAGCCTTTAATCTAACCTTTTTTCATTTTACCTATGTGTCATGTTTTTAATAAATATTTTAATAGAGAATTATGAGTCTATGTT
>NC_042493.1:33884445-33885603 GCF_005508785.2 Acyrthosiphon pisum | reverse complement strand
TTTTAATATTTTTCAAATGTCATTGTAAAAATATAGTAGGAGCATTTTATTAAATTTTCAAGTATTTTTACTCAACAAATAAAGTTTTATTGACATTCATAGAAAAAAAAAACTAATTAAATTGGAAACGGAAATTATCCGTAAACAGCTCAAAACAAATCAAAATATTTTTAAAATTTTATCATGTATAGAATATGGAAATTTAATCAACCATTAAAAATTTCATGTATCGACAGTCATTCGTTTAAAAGTTACAACAAAAACCAAAATCAATTTTCTCGAAAACAGATTTTGCGTAAAAATTCCCGGTTTTCCAATCGGCCGATCTATCTCACACATACCCATGTTTGTATTGATAATTTCTTACATATTGGTACCTATTTTATCAAACAGTAATGATGCCTCTTTAAGTAATAAATGAATGTTATCTCTCTTATTATAACTGGCATTATTATTTGTTGAAGAAACATTGTCAGCCATTTCACCCACATTTACAATTTCGGAAATATTATCCGATAGTGATTGCTTATATATATAAGCAGTGTTGTGTTTTATCTAGATAAATTTATCTAGATAAATTATCTAGATAGGTATATTTTTATCTTTTATCTTATACAGATAAATGGGAAATATGTTATCTAAGCTATTATTTAAGATAAATAATTAAAACATCTAGATAAATTTATCTAGATAAAATTTAATTTTTGAATATTTATATTATAAATTATAATTAATGTTAATTAGGTATTTTATATATTATTCTGATTACAAAATAGTAAATTTATATTTAAACATTATAATTTATAATTTATAAATATATCTAAATATATTTTTCATTTTTAAATTATTAGATATTTCATGTTCATATTTTAAATGTTCTTAGTAATAACTAATAAACGTTTCGGGTTAACTACGTGTCTACCCGGTCTACGTATCAGCGTCGTATTCGCCGACTGTCAACAGGATACCCGCATTCTGCAATTAAATGTTGAAACTATCACAAAATAAAATTATTATTGATTAATTTATTAATAATAAGTATGTGTGAGTGTGGTACTGCGGTTCTATATGTGGTTCTATTAATTATGTTCATTAGGTAAAACATAAATGAATTATTAAAAAATATAATATATGTAGGTATAAAGTAAATTTCAAGTC
>NC_042493.1:33883549-33884395 GCF_005508785.2 Acyrthosiphon pisum | reverse complement strand
TTTTAAAGAAAAACTTATGGAGAACTGTACCAAATTTTAAAAACTTAGTTATAAAAGAAAAAATTTTTACGATTTTTCAACCACTAAATTACTTGCAAATTTTCGCAATTTTGACATATTTCGTATAAATTTGAACTTTAAATGCTTATAAAAAAAAATCGTGACTATATATTTCTTTTATTTTTCAATTGCTATTGTAAAAATATATTATGAGCCTTGTATTAAATTTTGAAATCTTAGATATAAAAGGAAAATTTTTTATGAATTTCTAGCATAAAATAATTTACGAATTTTCGTGATTTTTACATAATATGTTGTCAAAATTTGAACTTTAAATGCTTATAAATAAAAATTGTGACAATGTATTCCTTTTATTTTGCAACTGCTATTGTAAAAATATGTTAGGAGCCTTGTATTAAATTTCCAAATCTTAGAATTAAAAAGAAAAACTTTTATGAATTTCTGTTTAAGATTATTTGAACATTGCCGTAATTTTTACGTATTTAGTCAAAATTTGAACTTTAAATGCTTATAAAAAAAAATTGTGCCTATGTATTTTTATAATTTTTGAATGGGAGTTAGAACAACATATGTGGACCCTTCTATTAAATTTTCAAGTATTTTGTCCCAGCTAATTTTTTTTTATCAACATTTATAAAAAAAAAATCAAAAAAAATCGATTATTTCAATTGCCTATAAATAGATTAAAAATTAGTGAAATATTTTGAAAATAAAACTATATAAAGAAAATGTAAATTTAAACAACTGGTAAAATTTTCAAGTGTCTACGACTCATACTTTTTGAATAATAACAAATATCAAAAATCGTTTGAGGCTAAACCGTTA
>NC_042493.1:33881590-33883499 GCF_005508785.2 Acyrthosiphon pisum | reverse complement strand
ATTTATATATATTTATACATATTAATATATATATTAATATGTATAGATATTAATATCTTATATTCTTATGTGCAAATATTCGAAATTGTAATAGGACTCACGTCCGTATATTTAAATAAATAAATAAATATATATATATGTAAATAATTTTTTATATGTGAGCCCCCCCCACCCCCCCCAATTGAAAATAGCTGTGTACGCCACTGGTAACACAAACATATTTTATTGTCTGTATCATAATATTTATAACAGCTAATCAACAAAGGTATAATAATGATATAAACACAATTAAAATATAATATAATTTTATTTGATATTGTATACTGTGACATTGGATACTATATCACATAATCTCCACATACATATAATAAATGAATAAATATTGTATAATAATGTATTAATATTAATAATAACTTAGGCAATAATTAAAATTCACCATTAGTTCGATCAAAAACGCCAATTACACCTCTCCCAAGTTTAATTTTTTAATCCGTGAATTTATTGAGGGCTGGCATTAGATATACTTTATGGGAACATTAATTTAGTTGTGCATATTTTTCGTATGCATAGACACTACCAATCAGTATGTGGCTAGGTAAACGGAACATGGCATAATTAATTTAAATAAAAACAATTAACATAACATAATTACATAATTGTTAAACTGCAGTATGGTAGACAGACTATACTATGGTAGTAAACTTACCTGTTTCCGTAAAATGTGATCTCTAACAAATGACATCGTTAAACAGTTTAAACTATTAAACACACAGTTTTAACGTAAACTGCATAAGTAATAATATACAATGTACATTTGTTTGAACGTGTATTCGAAATTAGAGCGATTTATAACCTAAAATTGGTTTTTCATAAACATAATGTTTTGATGACGATAACATGTTCGGTAATGACGCCAATAGAATTTAATATTTATTTATATAATTTTTTAAACAAATAATTATTAAGTGACATAGGGCGACATCTACTTTATAATATCGAAGCAATCGAATATAAACTAATAGTTTGGCACCCTTGAAATTTAAAAAATGCAACCCAACGTACAAGGTTTCTTATCACTAGCCGCCCGAAAAGTAGTCACCTAGCTTTGGTCACCCAACTTCACACTCGTGTAAAATAGCTTTGTATTTTTATGTGAAATGTGAATAAATTGTATTTGTTAATTGTTAGTTCACAATCTTATATCATAAATGCATGTCATTATAGTAATGAAATAATGTATAAACAATGTAGATAGTAGTTACTAGTTAATTGCATTTATTACATGTAGCCTAACATGTATGCAAACTATTTTAAATAATTTATTGGTTTTATAATTTATTTTAGCTTGGAATTTATGGCAATTGACCTGCATACAAATACAATAATTATTATATTTAAACAAAAATATATTTCATGTAAATGTGAGTATTGAGTTTTTGTTTACAACGTTTTATTCGTTAAACTAATAAACCTACTTATATATTTTTTTATTTCAGTGTTTCCTTATTACACTTAATTCACTTCAGAGGTGGTCTGCTGCAGTTATGTAAGCATATATTTTATTGTCATATTATATTATTAATTTAATTGTATTTGAACTAACCTGCCTAGCCATTTCTACAAAATGATTAAAAGTAGTCGTACTAAAAGGAGAAAAATAAAAGAATGCTTAGACATGATTATTAGTACAACTGAAAGCCATCCACCTACTCCAAGCTGTTCAAATTTTGTACCACCAGTTTCTAATTCAATTTCTTATGAACATCCTATGGATTTAATGACTTTTAATTCTTATGATGCTACCGTAAATGTTGAAAGTGAGCCTAAAAATTATATCAATTCACCTGAAAATGTTACTGAACACGAGCCATTACCCATAGAAGGAGACTTTAAAAATGATTTAGCTTCT
>NC_042493.1:33879376-33880478 GCF_005508785.2 Acyrthosiphon pisum | reverse complement strand
AATTTATAAATAATTTAGGTACATAATTTACAAATCATTTCAGGTACAACTGTCTATTTAAAATAATAAATAATACAAATTATATTATAAGTAGGTTCTTTAATTCATAAAAAAAAATTAATAAGTTAACTAAGTTGGCAAAATGTTCTATTATTTTACAATTTTTACTTATAATAATATAATTAATTGTTGTTTTATTTTTTTCAATGTTCCAAATGGCAATGTTATGTTGATAGTCGATATTGACTCATTGAGTTTGTTAGGTAATTTTTGATAAGTTTCTATTTAGAAAACTATCTTTCAGCTGATGTAATTGTTATAGGCAATGCAAAATAAATTAAGATTGGACTTAAAATATCATAATGTGATGTACTTACTATAGTAATTTTAAATTATATACAGCGAGTGTAACAGGAAGACCTGACAGATGAAATACCTTTTGTTCTAATCAACA
Organism: Acyrthosiphon pisum; assembly: GCF_005508785.2. Taxonomy (NCBI): domain Eukaryota; kingdom Metazoa; phylum Arthropoda; class Insecta; order Hemiptera; family Aphididae; genus Acyrthosiphon; species Acyrthosiphon pisum. The sequence continues at coordinate 33,880,024 of NC_042493.1, read as the reverse complement.
TTTAAAAATTTTTTTGTATATATAATTAAATAATTTATGGTCACTTGCGCTACACGTATAATATAAAAAAAAATTATTTTTATTTTTTATTCTGAAAATAATAATTTCAGATTCTGAGTGGAAAGATGAATGTATTGATTTTACAATGATGTGTGTTTTTTTATTTTTTTTTTTATTTTTTTATTTTTGTGTCTGTCATCACGTTTTAGGACAGTAAAAGTGCTTGGATTTTCTTCAACAGTACCTTTTCTGATAGGAAAGTGAATCTAGTTGGTACTTTGGGGGGGGTCAAAAGTAAAATTTTTCCAATAGTTTTCAAAAGCGCCGTGAAAAACAAAAGAAAAATTAAGGAAAAACGGGAATTTTTACGCAAAATCTGTTTTCGAGAAAATCGATTTTAGTTTTTGGTGTAACTTTAAAAAAAATGACCGTAGATATATGAAATTTTGACTGAATGTTTATCTTAGCATTTTCTATACACCATAAAATTTTCAAAATATTTTGATTTATTTTGAGCTCTTTATGGACATTTTCATTTTCCATTTTTTTTTAGTTTTTTTTCTAAAAATATCAATAAAATTTTATTTGTTGGATAAAAAAGCTTGAAAATTTAATAGAAGGCTCCTAGTATATTGTTTCAAAGGCAAA
>NC_042493.1:33875600-33879326 GCF_005508785.2 Acyrthosiphon pisum | reverse complement strand
AATCAAAATTCAAATTATAAAAATCATAAACATATATTATCCCATAATATTTTCTTTAAAAAAAATACAATTTGATGTACTTAACACTAATATTAAGGACACTAGGAGAATGCATCAAAAAAGAGTACTGTCATCCGAAAAAAAAATACGTATCTGGCACCATAATTATAGTATAGATTTTATACCTATATATATTAAAATACTTCAACTAGGTATTTACATAAAGAGTAATTAAAATATATAGGTAAGAACTAAAAGTCAAGATGTATAAATAATACAAGATGTATAAATAATTATTTATAAATTTATAAATAATTTAGGTACATAATTTACAAATCATTTCAGGTACAACTGTCTATTTAAAATAATAAATAATACAAATTATATTATAATTAGGTTCTTTAATTCATAAAAAAAAATTAATAAGTTAACTAAGTTGGCAAAATGTTCTATTATTTTACAATTTTTACTTATAATAATATAATTAATTGTTCTGTTTTATTTTTTTCAATGTTCCAAATGGCAATGTTATGTTGATAGTCGATATTGACTCATTGAGTTTGTTAGGTAATTTTTGATAAGTTTCTATTTAGAAAACTATCTTTCAGCTGATGTAATTGTTATAGGCAATGCAAAATAAATTAAGATTGGACTTAAAATATCATAATGTGATGTACTTACTATAGTAATTTTAAATTATATACAGCGAGTGTAACAGGAAGACCTGACAGATGAAATACCTTTTGTTCTAATCAACATTTAAAAATTTTTTTGTATATATAATTAAATAATTTATGGTCACTTGCGCTACACGTATAATATAAAAATAATTATTTTTATTTTTTATACTGATAATAATAATTTTTAAATTTGTATTAAAATTTTTTTTTTTTGAAAAATTCAAAGTATCCAATTTGTAAATCTCATTATAAGAACATTTTTGATGATAAAAACATTTATCTAGTTAATTTTTAGAATATTTTTAAATATCAATATATTTTGAGTAAATTATTTTAGAACGTAATAACTTTTTTTAAATATTATTTTTGGGAATTTCCGTTACCACTAACACATCAAATGGTGCCCTCAAAAACGTCAGGTATTCTGGGGCCCTAGTATAAGTACCACCCAACACCCCCGCTTGTTGCGCCACTGTTATTACATTATTTACATTATTATGCTCGTGTAGAATATGTACAAATAATTTCATTTAATTATAATAATATTGTCTTTGCAAGGTGGTGTAGTGGTGTACGCCGGCGGTGTCGCAAGTGTATGAAAATATTTTTAGACTACAGAAACCCAATTGTCGACTATGTCGATAATTCCCACGTCCGCTGTTCTGTCAAATTATTCTTTTACACGCAACATTTTATTTCGTATGATCTATTGACTATTATAATATTTTTTTTATATTATAAAGAAACAACTCGACGTTTGACGAATGGACGGACGTCCTCTTACTAACTAATAACATTGCCGATAGTGTTTCCGTTTTCGCCCCGTGTTCACGCATCTACGTGGTTACGATATTTTAATATTGTAAAAAATAAATGCGAGAACACAGATAATGTTCTTAACTGAAAGTTTGATAATAATAATTAATAAGTCAATTCACTCAAATAATATCAAAACTAACAAATTTTCTTGGTTTTACAGGTGTAAGACCAGGCACGTATTAGGGGGCTTTATTTTCAAATCTCCAATCAGTCCAATGTACAAGAAAGTTTTAATGTATGTAGATTATTATAATTAATGAAATATTGGAACGAATTCGGGGCCTGCTCGTAACCGGTTTTTTTTGCTCAAAAGTCATAAACATTGTTCACGGGAAAAAATCTCACGCCTCCATGATCCGATTTCGATAATTTTTCTTTTTGAAAGTTAAACATTTATTACAGGGCACATTGAACTTGGATTTTTAAAATTCTATTAAACCATATAATACGATGTTGAATTTGACTAATTTTCCCAAGATTTTATGATTTTTTTTTTTGTTTTAAGCAACGTAATTAAAAATCAAATGTGCCCCGTAGAAAATTATACGCTTTCTATTACATTATATTTTTATCAGTGTTATCACTTTAAAATATTAACGTTAATATTTTTAAGTTAAGGTGCTATTGTTAAATTTTTGATTTAGGCTTATAAATGACTGCATATTGATACGATGTATTTTAGAATTGGTTTAGTATAAGATTATGAATAATGTACATAGTTTTCAATTGGCATGAGCCATCTATGTTCTGATTTATGAACTATAAATAAAACGACAATCGTTTTATTTTTTTATACTCTATTAACGTTATGCATATAAAAAAAATAATATATTTTTCAACAGATAGAGCTATTTAAATCATTGCTAAAGGTTGTTTTATAAATTAATTCATAAATGCTATTATACACTATTTATAATAATAATTATTGTTAAAAATAGTTACATTTAAATAAAAATGTCTTAAAAAATGTACCAAACTAATAAAAAAACGTAAGACAATCGTTTTATCGTATGCATTATGAATGTCTATTTTATTAATGCTTTAAATGTCCAGTGGAAATGTGATGCTTAATAAGGTTGAAAATCGACCGTACAATTTGTCCGAACTCAGGTGACCTCATTTATTAGGTGAGTATAATCGCTAATATATGTTTAGGTTGATAATTTGAGCAATTTTTTTAAACGGCCGTAACTTTGTTATGGCCCCATAAATTATCATACAGTCTTAAAATAGGGTCATATGATACATTTACTCTGACTCACTGATTGATTAGACCGTGATGGGTGATGATCACTACACAGTGTACAGAGTAACAGCCTATATATATAATATACATGCATTAATACATAATATTATACATGTACATAATGAATAAATGAACATTCAAATCTAACTTTTATGGAAATACTGTATAGAATATAAACACTATAGTCTATAATTTAGTTTTGGGTTGGAAAAAATTAAGTACGGTAACGTTGTATAAACAAATTAAATTTTTTTTAACTTAATAAAAAGTTAACAAAAAGTGTGTATTAACTTTTAACTTTACTGAGTAACCTATAGTTAAATTAACTTATAACTTTTTGTTATTGGGGCATATTAACTTAACTGAGTTAAAAAAAAAATTCATTAACTGGCCCAAGGGCGTCCGCAGGGGGGGCAAGTAGGGGCAGTAGCCCCTCCTTGGCTTTTTTCTGGGTTGATTATGATATATTATTATTGATGATTTTAATGTTCTAAAAAAACTAAAAAATGACCTAACAATTCTAAATAGTACACTAAATTATTTTTATTTTTAATATTAAAGATAAAAATTATAATTATACGTTTTAAACTTTAAAATGATTGTAGAAAAGTTTAACAGACAGAACTTATCATTTAGACTACCTTTTTAATCTAAAAATTAACTATACCTATAGGTTTAGACTTAAGATCATATATTTATTGTAAAAATCATATAACATGTGGAAATTTCAAAATAAAATTTCAAATTTAAATTTAGAAAAAATTTCAAAATGCTCTAAAAATCTTTAAATACATAAAATAACCTTACATTTAAAATCGTCAAAAAGTTCAATGTATTTATGTTATAAAACGAGTATCACGTAGATTTGGAAAACAACGCAAAGTGCATTATAATACCAACCTCAATCATTAGGTACCGTTATAATATACAATATCGCAAAATACACTTTTTAAATTAAAAATAACAATATATTTTTTTTTT
>NC_042493.1:33865631-33875550 GCF_005508785.2 Acyrthosiphon pisum | reverse complement strand
ATAATAATGGTTTCAGCTTTCAAGATTTTATTTATGAAAAAGTTTATAATCGAGAGCAAATTAATAAGAAACATAAAACTTCAAAGAATAAAATAAATTATTAAACTAAATACTTTACAGAGGATATAGGTATATAGATTGCAGAGCGCGGGTCGCCGGTGTCCACGCATAGTCGACCGGACGTATTTTCGGTGCGGAAATACGAGCTCGGGGCTACGCGCGCCGATAATGGCCACGGAGCTCAACGTGGTAAAGAATTATACATAATATACTGATGTACGCATATAAAGTAGCGCGTGGGTACGCCGATATTTATAATACACCATAGACGTAGACCAAAAGGTCTATGTTAATACACAAGTATTAAAGAAGCACGTGCCACCCATAGTCCATGAACCTATAAAATACCTATCTTTTATAGGTCTATGGGTACACCGACAAAACTGGAGGGGCGTAGAGTAAGTATAGTGGTGAGCGTATACGCACGGAGAGAGAAGATCGCCGAGCTGAGGCAGATTCGCAGATTGAGCCGACGAGTGACGAGTGCGTTCTGAAATTTTGGTATTTCTACTATAAATACAGAGGGAGTAAAGTTTTTTCTATGTTGTACATTTGTAAGACGGGAGACATCACATGCGGGTGTGATGTCCTCAAAATATGAACATTTTCAAATATTAATATTTTACGTACTGATAAGTCCCTTAAAAATTAAAATATCGTAAAAAACCAACGAGATAACACAGATAATGTTCTTATCTAAAAGTTTGATATGATAGGTCAATTCACTCTAATATCAAACTAACAGCATGCTATTGAAACTGGTGAAAGAAAATGTGCCTTGTCGTACGTGCAGTGGAGTGACGTAACCATAATTATGAAATGGGGGGTGTTTTAGTATAGATTAAAACCAAGTTTTTACAGTTTTCGTATATAAATAAATTTAAGGTTCGGGTCTTGACTTGTTGCACTAAAAATTATCGAAATATGCAATCAAAATTGTCAAAATATGCTTAAATATATGCAGCTATATTTTTATATTATTTTTGAAAGATGCATAAAACATATTGCAATTTTGGTAATAAAAAACTAAAAAATAAGTAGGTATATAAACTTCACAAAAATAATTTATACATGGATTTACTAATTTGAATATAAGTATAAAGTAGGTACATACTACAGAGGACACTAGCTATTGCATGTTTTGGACATTTTTTAACTATTGTGAAATAAAACAACTTAATTTTTAAAAATACTGGCATAAAATACTTGGTTGATAAATAAGTTATAACGAATAACGTGATATGCAAACACCGTGATAAACGAACACGTATCTACGAATCATCGCACCAAGAAACGATCAAACATATTATTATCATTGATTAATCACAGCCATTTAATGTTAAACTCGATACCAAATACACAGCGCACTACACTTAAAAACAAAGTAACTGGTCGTAGCACTTATAAGTACATAAAATAATATAATATTAAATCATGATCATTTATCATTCGACATCCCATTTTTTAGACATTTCCATTCAGTGTGTTGTAATCAGTTTAAATAAATGCAACGTCCAATTATAAATGTCCATGCACGACAAATATTACAAATTCACATAGATTTAGTTTTGAGAGATTTATATCAGTTTGTTGATTGAAATAATCACCAAATGTTTATATTGCCATTATACATTTATGGTATACGATTTTCAAAATATTTTTCGAGCTATTAAAGCTATTTAAGGTATTTAGCTAAAACCCAAAAATCTAGAACACATTTAAGCAACATTTTTTTTTTTATAGATTTTTGTAGGTATGTAGTTCAAATCTTGTTGAAATTGGACTTTTAAACAAATAATTTAAACGTTTATAGTTATTTTATTGCAATTCAAAAATATTATTTATGGTGAATTGAAACTTTTAGAAATAAGGCTAAGCAAGACACTTTAAATGTCTGTATGCAGTGATTAGTATCCAAAGAGAATTTTAATTCGATAATTCGAATTAAATGTTTCCGTTTATTTTTAATGACTTTTCGTCGAGGGTTAATGGCTTACATTATGTGGGACTCTGTTAATTACAATGAATGTGTGAGTTGAGCGAATTATTATTAAATTATAAAATATATTCAAATCAAAATAATTACTTTTTTTTTCCAATATACATTTTTTCACCTGGGTGAGGATTTAGTAATTTTCATCAAGCATACTAATTGTATAACTATTATATTATATTTTATTTGTATACTTCATTTTGAAGGCACATCTTTATCCCTAAAATATGTTTTTTTAACGCGTTCAATACAGATTTCAAAAAAAAAAATATTATTTAAGTAGGAATAGGTATAAAGTAGTAAATTATTATTAATAATAATAAAATAAAATTCTTCTTCATTTTATACCACGAAAAATTACTGTATGAATAATGAACTATGTTCGCCAACAATTTTGTTTATGTTTTTTTTTTTTTTTTTTGAACATTATAGATTACCGATTCAACTATTTAAGTATACGAAAAGGTAGTTATAAAAAAAAATATTTAGCTCTTGTAAATTTCTATGGGGAAATGCTAAAAAGTCTAATCTGAATAAGATACAAACTATCCAAAATATGACCTTAAATAAATTAGTTAACGCCCCTCCATACATATCAAACCACACCCTATATATATATATATTGTAACTTAAAAACTATTCATAACGAAGCTAAACGTTTTCATAAAACATTTAATAACTGTCTATAATCCCATTCAAATCCTCTCATCAAAGAAATTCCATATCATCGATTCATAATTATTAAAAAAAACCCGCGTACAATGACATATGATACACTCTGTATATTTTTTGTATAGTAAAAAATTATACAATAATATAAAGTCGTTAATATGTAATGATACAATTATTTCGAAGTTAAAGTTGAAAGGGGTCCACTAAGTGTATAAGGTGTTCCAGGGCCCAATTGATCCTTAAGCCGGGCTTGTAATTACTTTTAATATATAAACTTTATATAAATGTTATCTGTTCTCTATTTAAACAAATCTACAATATTTTCATAAATATTTGCAAATGGTTCAACAATTGTAGTGTTCTAACACGGCTGAACTTCCCGCCGAATCTACTTAAGTCCAAAGGCTTTACAAGTCTCGTGATCGGCGCGGAATGTTCGCGACGAGTCGTCCCCCTCCACGGTGTCACACGCCTACCGGCATCCACGGCTCTCGTGCCGGGACACTTGTTTTTTGTCTGTTGCCTACGCTTGAACTTGGCAGATCACGTACCGCTGGTTCGCGTCGTACCGTGTGGCTGTGTTCGACCGCGTGGTCAGTCGACATTGGTGCAGTGTATTTATTATTACTTATTATTATTTTTTTGTGCACGTTAATACCGTCGTAAACCTTGATACAGTCGGGGTTTGACGGATCAGTGTAGCGGTCCACTACCGAATTATATAATTATTATACCTCAAGACGCTGTCGCATGTCCAGCGAGGACCACGTGCTGACCAGTGACCAACGCCGGGGGTGTCGATCAGGTCATATTATACCTACTTTATCTATTGTTCAGATTTATTATAATTATTGTCATTATTTAGCATTTATTATTATTATTGATATTGTAGTGCGTGGTCACCGGCCCACGGCACCCACATTTATTTATATTCACGATTCTATGTGCCTTTAGCATTATTATAAAAAATATATATCACGTCATTTTGTATTAACCGAATCAACAATGCTTGTACAAGGTAATATAGTGTGAGTTAGCACCCCTTCCACACAGGGCCGGCTCTAGACAAGATGTATACATAGGCAAAATCAAAATTTGCCGCCCTTTCATTTTTGATCCCTCTATTTACCCCTTGCCCCACCCCCATATCCTCAAACATATTTACGTCTACTTCGGGCTTAAGTCACAGTATACCTATACGTTATATTCATAATTTATAATTCACAAAAAAATATTTTTATTCAACTATAGAAATATAAATAGTACACATTTTTGTTGAAATTGAAATACATTAAACTTAAAAAAAATTTAAAGTGGTATAATAAAGAATCCAACATTTTTAATATTTATATAAATTTTATTTTTCTGGCTTTTAATGTTGCAAACTCTTCTATTATTTCTTCCATGTCCAATTTGTTTGATACATCCTTTTCAATTGAAAGAACTGCCAGACCAACTAAACGCATTTGACATATTTGGGACCGCAAATAGTTTTTAATAATTTTCAGTTTTGAAAATGATCTTTCGGCACTAGCTGCAAATATAGGTAATGTCAGTAAGATATTAAGTGCTGTGACCAGGTTAGGAAAAAGCTCCACCATTTTCCTTTTACATATGTATTCTAAAACCTTGCGTGGATCACTTTTTTCAGTCCTTGAACATCTTTTAAATGCGATAATTTCTTGATGTAATTCTACAGCACTAATATCTGTGTTTAAACCGTCGTTAGAAGTGAGAGAAAGTTGTAGATCCTTGCAGTGTTTTAACAACTCATTTTCATCTTCAATTATTGATATATTATATAAGAACGAAAATAAACTGTTATGCTCAGATAGCTTATCAAATCTTTCAATTATTGACTGAATACCTGTATCCAAAACTTGATAAAAAAAATTAACTTTGAAGTGAATTTCTGGATCATTTATAGGGTTATCCTGAGATTCATAATTAAAAAGAATTGCCTTACGTCTCGATCTTTGTAAACTATCAAATTTGTCATCAATTCCAACTTTTTTAGCAACTTCCTTTGCAGTTTTTAATGTTTTTTTAAAACCTTCTTCAGAACGATAATCTTCCAAGAACTTTTTTGTGATGTTTAATTGGTTAGTAGCTTCTGATAGATCAAGCGAGGGTGATTGGAGAAGTTTGCTCAAAATATTAATTTCATATAAAATATCATACCATATTACTAAACACATCACAAATTTAAAGTCGTATATTTTTTTTAAAATTCCTTGGGCTTCAGAACGACTTTTAACACCAGATGCATTAGTTAAAGTGTTATCTTCTACAATATCTGACAATGCATCACATATTTCATTTAATTGGAATCTAATAGCTTTAACTGCATCCACTCTACTTTCCCACCGAGTAGCACTTAGTGGTTTTACAGTTAAACCGGGTAAATATTTAATCAATATATCCCAACGGTGAGTTGATGAAGAAAAAAATTGTAAATTGCTTGAATTAAACTAAAGAACGAGACAGCTTCAAGGCAACAATTAGCAGAATCATTTAAAACCAAATTTAAAGTATGCGCATTGCATGGTACATAAAAAGCTCTAGAATTTAGTTCAAGAATTCTTGCTTGAACACCACTATGTTTTCCACGCATATTCGCTCCGTTGTCATAGCCTTGACCTCTCATATCCTCAAGTTTAACTTCAAATTCTCTTAATTTATCCAATAGGACTTTTATCATATTAAATCCAGATGTATCATATAGTTGAATAAAATCTACGAAGTGTTCATTTATAGTGACTTCACCAGTATCTTCTGAAATCGTGACAAATCTGAAAATCATAGTCATTTGTTCTTTATTGCTAATATCTGGCGTACAATCAAGAACAATTGAATAGTATTTTGCTTTTTTCAGACAATTTAATATATGAAGTCTAATTTTTTTCGCTAATAAATTAATTATCTCATTTTGTATCTCTTTTCCAAGATAATGAGTGTGTATTTCATCGGAGGTTATTCTTCTTATATGTTCCTTCATAACTGGGTCAAATTTACCTAAAAACTCAATGAATTTTAAAAAATTTCCATTATTTTCTAAATTGAGTTTATCGTGAGTTCCCCGTAGAGCTAAGTTTTGATTTCCAAGTACTCTTATTAATGATATTATTCTTTCTATAACTTGTCTCCAATGTTGAATTTCCGTTTTTATTATTTTTTCATTTATATTGCCTATGGTTTTTGAATTATTTATTCTTATTTCTAGTTCTTTCCACTTAAGAAAAGATGTTTCATGATGTGGAGACCGTTCATGTTGTTTTAACGTTTCAGCAATGTTCTTCCAATCATGATATCCCTCTTTGCCTAAAGACGATTTTGTCTCATTAAATAATTTACAGCAATAACAAAATACAGAATCACCCGTACCGGAATATACTAACCATGATCGTTTTACCTCCATTCCATTACTCAATTTTCTAAAAAAATGATTGATTGTAAATCTTCGACCTGTATCATCTTTTGGGTACGATTTCGAATGTGTTTGATAAGGGCCCCTTTGAACTAAAAACATCCGTATTTTATCACAAATAACTGGCCACATCTTTGGATCTTTTAATAATTCAAGGTCAAACGAATCTGCAGGTGTATCTTCTACTAGACTAAAATCTTGATCATTTTTTTCAACCATTTCACAATTGGAATTATTGTGTATCGTTTCATCTTTTACAATGGAAAGTGTTATGTTATTCGCTTCATTACCCTCAATCAACAAATCTTCATGGCATTCAATACTTTCACAATAATCTTCTGGGGAAGTTTTAGCTTTTAAAGTTAAATTACCATCATTTTCTAAGTTAGATTCTGAAACATGCGTTCCTTTTTCCACAAGAGCCTGCACATTATCACACACACTAGTATTGTCACTTTCAATTTCTGTGTTGTCTGAAGAAATATTATTATTTTTATTTTGGGAGTTACTAGTTGGTACTGTTTGAAAAAAATTTAAAATGCGATCTTTTTGTTTAGATATTTCTAATTCACGTGCTATACGTTTTTTCTGGTATTCTGCTCCTGACAACCGAGTGCGTTTAGCGCTGTACGACATTTCAGATTTCAGATTTCAACTTTCTTTTTTCGATATTCTAAGAAAAAACTGTATATCAATAAAGAAAAGTAATTTAACAAATGCTATTATGTTTAAATTGTTGATTAATTATTATTTTATTTTATTAATGAATTGAATAAATTATTAATACAATAGGTACTAATTAACGGAATATCAAATGTACCATTTTTTCAGACTAATATAGACCTATTTTAATTTTTAATATAGATTAAGTCATTAAGGTATAATAAAATTGTATGCAATAATACAAACATCGAGTAATGATCGAATAACTTAAATAATATTCACGCTAACAACATATTATACCTATTATAACAATTATACACAAATATACATACAAAAGATATAATATGCTAAATATGGGTACGATACCTGTAAGTTTTCAGCCACCGTTTTCAGTAAAAATATTGCAGGAGGTCACGACAAAGCGACGAGTGAAAAGCAAATAATATTATTGAGACACATTGAGATGTGCTAGACGCTAGTAATTAGTATTATTAATTTATCATAGAACAAATAGAAGCGATTATCGTATTATCAGCAAATAGCCCAGCGTGTCGGCGTGTCGCCACGCCAAAAATAAACAATATAACAAATAATAATAATATCGTATATTATTGTCACAGAATAATTATTATTAGTAGTATGTTATTGTTATCGACATTCGACCACCGCGACGTCGTCATTTCGGGGAAAAATCAATTAATGTTATACGTTATCTACATTTTATTTCGGTGTATTATACATTTGTACTTTTAAATAAACCGTCCCAACCAAAAATAAATTTATTTAATTTATATTAATTAAATCATTGGTATTTTAAAAACGGTTTTTGGTTTTTGCGTTAGCCTAAGTAGCAACATATTTATGTTATTCTAAATACGGTCCTTCCTACTATCAAGGAAATGCCGCCTCTTCCATAATGCCGCCCCAGGTTAGGTTGCCTGTGCCTTCCGCCGGCCCTGCTTCCACAGCATTGCGCAAGTCGTTGTCGCTAACCGCGATTGTTAAAGTAGGAGCGGCACGGCACACACATGTAGTTTAGCAATAACTTTCCGGCGGTCGATGTATACCAACCAAATTATATTAAGTGTTATTAAACATTTTTTCCGGATAAAACTGATTTTTAAAATTTTTGCTTAAGGAATTATAATTCACTTTAGGTACAACATACTTAATACAACATACTTAATATGCTCATAAAGTTATTATTATTATAAACTTATGGTTTGACTATGAACTTATTGTAGCATTGTACCAACCAATAACAGTGTTTTTTTTAAACTGTTTCATATTTAAAAATAAATCTAAATACATTTATTAGTAATATTGTCAAATGTTCAAAATTTCAAATGCCCCGGTGACCCGGCCCACACATATAAGCCGGCACACGAGCACACCTGGCCAGTCCGCCCCTGTACTCACCTCGACACAGAATATGTGGTGCGGCAGGTACACATATTAATTAATAGTTGTGGTTTCGAATTTTCAAATGGGAATAAAACACGTTTATTGATGATAATATCACTTTATCGGTGTGTAAAGATGTTTTTGATTGACGTTTTTGAATGACATTAATCTAGAAGGATAAAAAACGCTCACGGTGTTGTGCACATGTACAAGTGTGCGGTGTGTATTCCGTTTACTAATCGTCCGAGGTATTAGCCAACATACAATATTTAAAAAAACGCGTTTCATGTGAGCATCGTTGACCTAGGGTATTACTCGTAACATTATTCTACACATCGACTATTAATAACTAAATGAATAATTATTATTCCCGTTCCTAGGGAATGAGAGAGTGAAGGAGACTGATAACTAGTTGTTTATTTTTTTTATTAAAATATTTATGTAGGTATTATGATATAACGCACTAAATTATTATTATTACTTTATATAAATAATAAATAACAAAATAAACTTAAAATGTTTTAATATAAAGTATATATATATTATATGTACCTATATAATATATAATCATAACTTCAATACAATGTAATTATTGATATACGTATGTTTATGTGTAATAATACTTACCTCGAACTATGGTATTGGTGAAAAGTGAAAAGTGAAAATCACTTAATTAAAATTTAAAATAACAATGAATGTTTTTGTCGAACACCAATTCGTAGTTAAATTATCGAAAATTATCAAATAGTACATACTTTGTTCGAGTATTTTTTTGAAAAGTATTAAAAATACGTACTTTACTTGGTTACTTAAAAAGTAGGTAATTGAATACTTTTACAGTTGACTCAAGTACTTAATAAGATTCGTATGCGTCCATTTTACTTATGAGTTTTTGATGAGACAATATTAGAAAAAGTCCTATAACAAATACCGTAAGTATGTATTAAAAAAAAAAAAAATGGTAATAAGGTTTATTTTATATGTGAGGGGGCAGAGCTGAAGTAGGCTGGAGTAATGCGTGAAAGTGGAAAACTGGTTTTCCCGGGAAATTGAAAAGTTTCGGGTTCAATTACAGTCGTGCAAATGCATGCTAATGACGTGCTAATGATTGTAAAAAAAAAATGTGTAAAAAAGTGATTATTTCACTAACGTTACACCAGCCCCCCTCATAGTTTTTTTTATAAATAACTCATAAAAAAAGGTCGTGCAAATTCTAAAAATAGTCGCGCAAATGCATGCTAATCCGTGACCTAGTTTTTTTCGTAAAAAGATCAATGAGGGGGGCCAGGGTAATGTACGTCCCCAAATCTCAGAACTATTGCCAGCGATTGTATACCTAACCAAACATAATATTTTTTAAGATATTTTTCAATGTTATTCAAATATAATTTTTCACGTCGATTAATTTTATGTACCTACATTTAAGTTTAAAAAATGCACAAATATGCACAAACATGCAAATTCAAACTTTGTATTTATTTCGCCTTTTCATAAGGTAAATTTATAACTTATATAAAATAATCTACGACCACTACAATAAAACATGAAAGCAGTCCCGAACCCTAAAAACAATATTATATTTATTACGGGGTTTACTGTACGTGTGTAAGACGGAAACAACATATTATTATTTATTATGCGTATACGACGACGTAATTATATTTTACAGTCACTGCACAACCCGACTCCGCGAGTCCAGC
>NC_042493.1:33838762-33865581 GCF_005508785.2 Acyrthosiphon pisum | reverse complement strand
AAATATCGTAAAAACCAACGAGATACACAGATAATGTTCTTATCTAAAAGTTTGATATGATAGGTCAATTCACTCTAATATCAAACTAACAGCATGCTATTGAAACTGGTGAAAGAAAATGTGCCTTGTCGTACGTGCAGTGGAGTGACGTAACCATAATTATGAAATGGGGGGTGTTTTAGTATAGATTAAAACCAAGTTTTTACAGTTTTCGTATATAAATAAATTTAAGGTTCGGGTCTTGACTTGTTGCACTAAAAATTATCGAAATATGCAATCAAAATTGTCAAAATATGCTTAAATATATGCAGCTATATTTTTATATTATTTTTGAAAGATGCATAAAACATATTGCAATTTTGGTAATAAAAAACTAAAAAATAAGTAGGTATATAAACTTCACAAAAATAATTTATACATGGATTTACTAATTTGAATATAAGTATAAAGTAGGTACATACTACAGAGGACACTAGCTATTGCATGTTTTGGACATTTTTTAACTATTGTGAAATAAAACAACTTAATTTTTAAAAATACTGGCATAAAATACTTGGTTGATAAATAAGTTATAACGAATAACGTGATATGCAAACACCGTGATAAACGAACACGTATCTACGAATCATCGCACCAAGAAACGATCAAACATATTATTATCATTGATCAATCACAGCCATTTAATGTTAAACTCGATACCAAATACACAGCGCACTACACTTAAAAACAAATTAACTGGTCGTAGCACTTATAAGTACATAAAATAATATAATATTAAATCATGATCATTTATCATTCGACATCCCATTTTTTAGACATTTCCATTCAGTGAGTTGTAATCAGTTTAAATAAATGCAACGTCCAATTATAAATGTCCATGCACGACAAATATTACAAATTCACATAGATTTAGTTTTGAGAGATTTATATCAGTTTGTTGATTGAAATAATCACCAAATGTTTATATTGCCATTATACATTTATGGTATACGATTTTCAAAATATTTTTCGAGCTATTAAAGCTATTTAAGGTATTTAGCTAAAACCCAAAAATCTAGAACACATTTAAACAACATTTTTTTTTTTATAGATTTTTGTAGGTATGTAGTTCAAATCTTGTTGAAATTGGACTTTTAAACAAATAATTTAAACGTTTATAGTTATTTTATTGCAATTCAAAAATATTATTTATGGTGAATTGAAACTTTTAGAAATAAGGCTAAGCAAGACACTTTAAATGTCTGTATGCAGTGATTAGTATCCAAAGAGAATTTTAATTCGATAATTCGAATTAAATGTTTCCGTTTATTTTTAATGACTTTTCCTCGAGGATTAATGGCTTACATTATGTGGGACTCTGTTAATTACAATGAATGTGTGAGTTGAGCGAATTATTATTAAATTATAAAATATATTCAAATCAAAATAATTACTTTTTTTTTCCAATATACATTTTTTCACCTGGGTGAGGATTTAGTAATTTTCATCAAGCATACTAATTGTATAACTATTATATTATATTTTATTTGTATACTTCATTTTGAAGGCACATCTTTATCCCTAAAATATGTTTTTTTAACGCGTTCAATACAGATTTCAAAAAAAAAATATTATTTAAGTAGGAATAGGTATAAAGTAGTAAATTATTATTAATAATAATAAAATAAAATTCTTCTTCATTTTATACCACGAAAAATTACTGTATGAATAATGAACTATGTTCGCCAACAATTTTGTTTATGTTTTTTTTTTTTTTTTTTGAACATTATAGATTACCGATTCAACTATTTAAGTATACAAAAAAGGTAGTTATAAAAAAAAATATTTAGCTCTTGTAAATTTCTATGGGGAAATGCTAAAAAGTCTAATCTGAATAAGATACAAACCATCCAAAATATGACCTTAAAGAAATTAGTTAACGCCCCTCCATACATATCAAACCACACCCTATATATATATATATATTGTAACTTAAAAACTATTCATAACGAAGCTAAACGTTTTCATAAAAAATTTAATAACTGTCTATAATCCCATTCAAATCCTCTCATCAAAGAAATTCCATATCATCGATTCATAATTATTAAAAAAAACCCGCGTACAATGACATATGATACACTCTGTATATTTTTTGTATAGTAAAAAATTATACAATAATATAAAGTCGTTAATATGTAATGATACAATTATTTCGAAGTTAAAGTTGAAAGGGGTCCACTAAGTGTATAAGGTGTTCCAGGGCCCAATTGATCCTTAAGCCGGGCTTGTAATTACTTTTAATATATAAACTTTATATAAATGTTATCTGTTCTCTATTTAAACAAATCTACAATATTTTCATAAATATTTGCAAATGGTTCAACAATTGTAGTGTTCTAACACGGCTGAACTTCCCGCCGAATCTACTTAAGTCCAAAGGCTTTACAAGTCTCGTGATCGGCGCGGAATGTTCGTCCTCCACGGTGTCCATACGCCTACCGGCATCCACGGCTCTCCTGCCGGGTCACATGTTTTTTGTCTGTTGCCTACGCTTGAACTTGGCAGATCACGTACCACTGGTTCGCGTCGTATCGTGTGGCTGTGTTCGACTAGATGGTCAGTCGACATTGGTGCAGTGTATTTATTATTACTTATTATTATTTTTTTGTGCACGTTAAGACCGTCGTAAACCTTGAGACAGTCGGGGTTTGACGGATCAGTGTAGCGGTCCACTACCGAATTATATAATTATCATACCTCAAGACGCTGTCGCATGTCCAGCGAGGACCACGTGCTGACCCGTGACCAACGCCGGAGGTGTCGATCAGGTCATATTATACCTACTTTATGTATTGTTCAGATTTATTATAATTATTGTCATTATTTAGCATTTATTATTAAAAAAACGCGTTTCATGTGAGCATCGTTGACCTAGGGTATTACTCGTAACATTATTCCATACATCGACTATTAATAACTAAATGAATAATTATTATTCCCGGTCCTAGAGAAAGAGAGAGTGAAGGAGACTGATAACTAGTTGTTTATTTTTTTTATTAAAATATTCATGTAGGTATTATGATATAACGCACTAAATTATTATTATTACTTTATATATATAATAAATAACAAAATAAACTTAAAATGTTTTAATATAAAGTATATATATTATATATTATATGTACCTATATAATATATAATCATAACTTCAATACAATGTAATTATCGATATATGTTTATGTGTAATAATACTTACCTTGAACTATATGGTATTGGTGAAAAGTGAAAAGTGAAAATCACTTAATTAAAATTTAAAATAACAATGAATGTTTTTGTCGAACACCAATTCATAGTTAAATTATCCAAAATTATCCAATAGTACATACTTTGTTCGAGTATTTTTTTGAAAAGTATTAAAAATACGTACTATACTTGGTTACTTAAAAAGTAGGTAATTGAATACTTTTACAGTTGACTCAAGTACTTAACAAGATTCGTATGCGTCCATTTTACTTATGAGTTTTTGATGAGACAATATTAGAAAAAGTCCTATAACAAATACCGTAAGTATGTATTAAAAAAAAAAAAATGGTAATAAGGTTTATTTTATATGTGAGGGGGAAGAGCTGAAGTAGGCTGGAGTAATGCGTGAAAGTGGAAAACTGGTTTTCCCGGGAAATTGAAAAGTTTCGGGTTCAATTACAGTCGTGCAAATGCATGCTAATGACGTGCTAATGATTGTAAAAAAAAAATGTGTAAAAAAGTGATTATTTCACTAACGTTACACCAGCCCCCCTCAAAGTTTTTTTATAAATAACTCATAAAAAAAGGTCGTGCAAATTCTAAAAATAGTCGCGCAAATGCATGCTAATCCGTGACCTAGTTTTTTTTGTAAAAAGATCAATGAGGGGGGCCAGGGTAATGTACGTCCCCAAATCTCAGAACTATTGCCAGCGATTGTATACCTAACCAAACATAATATTTTTTAAGATATTTTTCAATGTTATTCAAATATAATTTTTCACGTCGATTAATTTTATGTACCTACATTTAAGTTTAAAAAATGCACAAATATGCACAAACATGCAAATTCAAACTTTGTATTTATTTCGCCTTTTCATAAGGCAAATTTATAACTTATATAAAATAATCTACGACCACTACAATAAAACATGAAAGCAGTCCCGAACCCTAAAAACAATATTATATTTATTAGGGGGTTTACTGTACGTGTGTAAGACGGAAACAACATATTATTATGCGTATACGACGACGTAATTATATTTTACAGTCACTGCACAACCCGACTCCGCGAGTCCAGCATGTTCCGTCTATAATATGGTCACGTGAGAGCCCCAGCCAATGGCATGAACTCACGAGGACTACGAACGGCGCGCGTCGGTCGTGGGTGTTTCCGCTACTGTTTACGGAGTAAAGTACAAGCCTCGTACAGTGGCGCAGTGCAGACCGACTGTTAAGGCCTTCCCAGTTCCCACACTTAAATACGTCGGCCGCCGTTTTGATGACGTACGTCAACGAACTTTTTTTGAATTCAACGTAATCAAATACGAATCCGCACACTAGGTACGACGCGTCAAAAGACGGTTATGCAAGCTATTTTTTTTATAATATTATTATAATACCATGCACCAGCATGCATTTCAGCATTACTTATTAATTAATGCACTAATCAGTCACACAGTCATCACGAATTTTGCTCACGTGTCCCGGTGATCAGTGGTGACACACATATATATAATATACTTATTTTAACATATATAATTTAGGTATATCGTTATTAAATATTATACACGTCGCAATTAATAATTTAACATAATAATAATTTTTTTACATGCAATTGCAAAAAGGTCAAACCATAATATTAAAACAATAACATTTGTAATTTAATACATTTATAAAATCTTAATGGAACTATAAACTGTTTTTAAAAAACTATAATTTATTTAATTATATAATAATTTAAAATTTGGATGAGCGAAATGAAGTTGAACGGCTCTCACGGGTTTTCCGCAAAATATTTGTCCACTAATCAGCTCGTCTAAACTTAATTAAAGGCTAATAAATTCCAAAAAAAAACTAAATCCGTAATCTGATATTTATATTTTGAAATTCTCAGTAAAATATAATATGTAGATATAATTTCGTTCAAAAATTAAACAATTTAAATAATGAAAAAAAAATATTCCAAAAACGTTGATATTTGTTGAGGAAATTAGTGAGAATAACCTAAAAAATAATTGCCATGTTTATTATATTATATGTAATATGTACCTGCGGTGTGATACAGGAGCAACCTTAGTTTGTACGTGGGTGGGGGGGGGGGGGGTGTATGTGTATTTTAAATGTAAAATATTATGCCTTAGGTAAGGAGGCGCTACACATAGCGATTTAAACGAGCGTGTGAAACGCTGCATGCTGCGTTATATTTTGTTGATCCGCGATTGCAAAACGCGTGGTTTGGGGCTACCGGCCGTCTAATTTTTACTGTTTTCGATAGACAATCAAAGCTGGGCAAGTTAAACAATTTTTTTAACTAGTTAAAGTTAAGTTATCCTTAGATTAAAAATAACTAAGCTAAGTTAAAGTTAGTTTTATAAAGTTACTGAATTTGAGTAACTAAGTTAAGTTACAAATTTGCATGAAAATAATAACTAACTTAAATTAAAAGTTAAGTTACTTTTATTTTTTTTAAATACCTTTAACTTATTCATAATCGTTTTTTTTTATCTCGTCGGAGGAAAATAACTAGTTTTGGTTAGTAAAAGTAAAACAAATTAATAACAATACAATATGACTATATTATTTTATAAATTCTTGTTCTAACTGTACCTTTCATTGAAAATATAAATTATATAATATATATAAATGATTAAATGAAATACTTATTGAATTTTAATAACAATGTTTTTCAAAATTATGATCTGCTATAATAATAATAATAATAATATTATTATAGACCCTCTTCTTACGACTTACACTGTTGGAACTTAGAATCCTCATAGTCACACACTGACACCAGTTGACACACTACTAGATAAACTGATATTAATATGATATTAATGTAGAGATTTATAAAATTATAAAGTTGACAACAATTAATTCTTATATATTATTTTCTTTATATCCCAATATAATATTAAAAGAATGTAGAATGTAGATTGTAGAAAACACGGTATAAGTTTCACCGTATCAGAAATTAGTAATTAGGTCCGTTCTGGAAATTTTATTATTAGTTATTACCTACTTATCAATGTACATAGTACACTAGTAATAATGTGACATACACTATAAGTCATAACTGTTGTCATTTCATCGAAAATATAAACTTCCTAGTTATATTCCAAATAAGTTATAAATAAATAATAATAATCACTATTTATTATAATAGACAATAGTATAATACTACTAATTAGTAATTGCAATATGTCTCTATAGTATAGTAATTAATACAATAATAAACATACCTACAATCGTCGGTAGATATACCTCCGTCGCTGTTTTCAGATATATCAATGCAAATAATATACAGTTCATTAATCACATAAATCATAATAGGAAAATTCGTAAATAACTTTTTACAAATAACTTTCATTTTAACAAAATATCTAAGTTAAGTTACAATTATTTATAAAAAGAAATAACTTAGTTACTAACTAAGTTATTTTCTACATTCTATTTTTTTTTTTAACTAGTTAAGTTAAAAGTTATCAAAAAAAGTAACTTTTAACTTAGCTTTTAACTTTTTAACTAGTTACTGCCCAGCTTTGTAGACAATAATTCATTTCGCGGATTCATACCGCACGCGTTTAACCGCTATGTGTGCAGTGGCATATTTATATATTATCCAGGCACTATAGAAGCACGCACATACAGTGGCAAATTGTTAAAAGTTATACGTTTTCTGCTATTGTAAAATAATATGTTATGTAGGTACCTATACTATTTAGTATATTATTTATAGGGTGGCAATCTTTCACAGGCCTGCACGCGGGAAACATCTAAATACGCCCATGTATTACGTGTGGCGCAGCCTTAAAAGATGAAAATATTCAATTATCATAAAATACATATTAATAATATTATTATAATTTATAATATGATCATGTAGGAAGGCCCGGCTTTAATATAGTTTTTAAATTCAAGTTATTAGTCGGCTTCTGTTATCTGTTTTGTACAGTACCTACCAAAATGATAACATTAAACGGCGACGGCCGTTGACTATATAATATTTAATAGTAAAATACCAGTCGTCAAATTAATTGACATAATTTATATAAGTTTATATTAAAAGTAATTACAAGCCCGGCTTAAGGATCAATTGGGCCCTGGAACACCTTATACACTAAGTGGACCCCTTTCAACTTTAACTTCGAAATAATTGTATCATTACATATTAACGACTTTATATTATTGTATAATTTTTTACTATACAAAAAATATACAGTGTGTATCATATGTCATTGTACGCGGGTTTTTTTTAACAATTATGAATCGATGATATGGAATTTCTTTAAAACAAAAAAAAATATCTTTATTTTTAACATGTAATTTTTTTACATTTTTAAAATTTTTAACAAGCAGTTGTACCAATGATAAAATTGACATTACTTTTTCAAATGGTAACCATATATAGTGCACTACCTATATATTTTTTTATGGATTCTGATAAAACTTTTTTTCTGAATATTTTGACAGTCAATTGATCAATTTTGGTTCGCTAAGTTATTAATTATGGTCCTCTAAAGTTTAACTTAATATGCATTAATACTTTAAACTGAAATACTTAATTTACAAGAGCTTTTTAATTTTTTTTTTTTAATTTTTAGAAGAAAATATACAATCTATATCTAAGACATAATGAATATATGTGCGATAAGAGGGAAACAAAGAACATGATTTACATAATTTGGGGAAAGAAGCCACCCTCTGATGGGAGCTACCTGGGATTGTGAGGGATGATAAGTTCTTGATGAGAGGATTTGAATGGGATTATAGACAGTTATTAAATATTTTATGAAAACGTTTAGCTTCGTTAAATTTTAAATCGATTTGTAGATTATAAAAGTTATAAAACGATTATAATTTTGGTTTAAATTATTGATCAAATTATTTTTCGTATTCAATATGAAATGTCAATTTTAGATAATTTTTAACGATTTTTATCGATATTTAAAATCGATTTTAATTCTTGGCGCAAACGTCTTACACCCTGCACGATTGTCGCAGTTTGCCTATATTAATTTGTACCTACATATTTTCTGCACGATCAACACGTTTAATTTGAAGTGAGAGAGCTAGGTGGGAACGAATATCGATATTCAGTGATGGCCACCTGGTTTCGCAGGTCCAAAAGGAAAATTCATGATGATTTCAAATATTATGTTTTCAGAAAATATGTTATCAGATAAATATTATGTTCGTTAATATTATTAGCAAAAGATTGATAGGTACTTTTGACCAAAAGAAATAAAATAATTAAAATTTGTGAAGTGAGTTGATATGTGGGTGCACGTTCACAGGCCTAAACCTAGGTACACTAAAAATAATTTACTATAACTGTGGATATTACACGTTCGAACACATACGTGTAACAAATTGCCTACACCAAACTCCTTAAAAAAAAACTTTTGGTATTGAATCTAAAAGAATATCTATCGCTACGCATTTATTATTTTAATATTTTTTGATCATGTAATCGAATTTTTAGATAACCCCGGCCGCATCTTTACAAGAATTATATCCATCTAGGTGATTATAATATTAATTTGTCTGCACTGGTCTTTGTGGTCATTAAAAAAAAATTAGTTATATTTGGGAATATAAAGTTTTCCATTCTAGTACTATAAGCGTATTTATGTATGGTATGATAGATTTTGTTTTAAGTTATAAAATTATCATAATATACGTCGTTAAAATGCTTTGTTATCCTTTTTCACTTAAAAATGTATTAAGATATCAATATATTACAAAAAAATTTCCAATTACCTGATATCCATTCTCAATAATTGTATGATGTTATTTGAAATACAATATTGTTATTAGATTTCCTTTTGAGAATAATCGTATTTATTAGGCTGATGTGTTTTAAGGAGTAATGTTAGGCATTTCATATATATTTTGACTGTGTCAATGTGTGAGAAATATATTAAATACCTACCTATGTGATTGTCTCATCTCTCTTTGTTATTATCAAATTACCGTTCACTAGTGTCGAATACAAACTGTTTGTGGATCTAGAAATTGAAATTATTTACGTTTTAATTACTGGATATGAAATTTAGGTAGAACAGTTTAAGTGAAGCATAGATTCAATTACAAATTACATTTTTTTTAAGCTCTTACACAATGCTTTCGAAATACAAAATATATTTCATACATGCATATTATAGATAGTATTAAAAAACTAACAATATAATTTTAAATTCTTGGTACTTTAAATGGTATTTAATATTTATTTTATAAATGCGTTTTTATCATTTTTATCATAATTATAGTTATTTTACTATACATATTTTTTTTTTTTTAGTATTTTTAAGCCAGAAGAAAATTAAAATAGTTTCTGAAGTTCTGAAATAAAATATTTGTTTGTAATCGAAATAAATTTTGAAAAGATTAGTTGGAAACTACGAACATTGTATTTTATCTTTTATATACGCGTTATCGACGGTTGATAATATAGTATGATGACCAGTATTTTCTATCAGTTAATGCATTTCTAGAAATCAAGTCTTTAAAAACACTGATATTAACTATCAAATACCAATATTATAGGCAGCTAGTGCTCGAAAAGGAAAATGTTACGAACCGGAACGCTCATAAAATTAATATGCGGACTATAATATTAATTTTTAATTTTAATTATTTTAGTTCGTGTTTACTTTACAATACAATATATTTAGTTTAATAGATACAAATAATATAAGTAATTTTAAGCTTAAAAATGTAGTTATAGCCTACAGGTACAATTCAAATGTATTACATAGTTTATAATAATTTCCATAATGCTGAGTGTTTTTCGTCAATTTTTTTTTCACGTTTGCATCTTGCAGTGTCATCAGCAGAATGTCTACCTTTGACTAACCATAACCGTACATATTTTTCAGGACAAAATTCAGTGAGTGGAGCCGTGGAGGACCAGCACAATTAATAAATAAAAGTGCAGAGACTGTACTAATATTTAATGATGATCTGAGGGGTGTTATAGTTTTATATATTAAGCTGAAATTTCACTTGCACTCACTTGTAAATATAGGAATAGAAGCTACGGTTTTAAAAAGTATTTTTAAGTCATCTGGAAAACCTTCTTTTCCCCCTTCCAATTTTTATATTTGAAAACCTCGAAAAATATAATTTTCTTTATTTAATTGAAAGTGGCGACACAAGTGGTCTATTTTATGTAATATTATCAAATGTAATATTTTCGACTTCGCCATTATTGGAAATAGACCATTTTTTTAGATCTAATAGGTACGCTAAGACTATCGAGTAAATCTGTGTAATTATATATATTCTCCTGTTGATGTTTTTTATGTTGACTTACATGTTATGTAGGTACTTGATTGTTATCATCCGATTTCTTAAATTATAGGTAGGTACTATATATAATACTATATGGTATCGTCAAATACATAACGGCTAACCAGTCTTGTAAAATATGCTTTTAAAAAGTATTCAAGTACAGATACAGACACTTATTTTCTAAAGCATTTAAAATACGTATCTGAATACTTGGAAAAAAAAGTATTTAAGTACAAAATATTTAAATACTTTTAAAAATTATTTACAGATAAATTGAATCATTATTAAACTGAATTATTTTTTTTTAGCACCATCTAGTTTTAAATATTAAAAAATATAATAAAACCGGCACGATACAAATGACGTGTTGATACTCGATGCGTTTAAATTTCAACTAATGCACACTCCATAGTTTATAAAATTACAATATTATAACTTGTAATTGCCTATACTTAAGTAGTAAGCACGAAGTATTCGCATATTCTATATCACGGTGAAAATTAATATTACAAAATAATATAATACGAATAAAGGAATCCAATGCATTTTATTTAATTATCAAAAGTGGAAATGTTTACGATTATACATATATATTATGGATACCTACATAATATATTTATATATTGGTACAAATGATTTGTATTTTTCTTTGGTGCGTCAGTGCTTATTATCCGTTTACTACGATACTACCTTACCGATTCCGCGCTTATCCCGGCATGCCGACAGCTGGTTCGCCACCGGTCGAAACCGGCTTGTATGCTCGAAATAGTAATCTACTCTTATGGGCCGGTATTATATTTGACCTATACGTACCAGGACCTCATGCTCTTCCGATTCCGCGCAAAATAGTAAATTAAATAAAACTATAAAAAAAATTAGTCACAAATACCCACCAACATATCAATATATTATCGACACACAAATACAATTAATATTATTATTTACTTTCAATATAAAATATTATAAAATTTATATTCTATACTACCGATGGGAAGCTAAATGTTAATATAGCTTAGAAAAAAATGAAAGATATACTAAGGATTATATTTAGACTTGGGTACTCTTAGGCTATGGCAGGAAATCAAAATGCTAATTTATATATAACGCCAATATATTAAAATTATTTTAAATAATATGCACCGATAACAATAGTGTAAAGACGCTGAAGTACATTTTCATTATATAAAAAAATATATTTGAATTATTAAATCCTTTTCATAATAATATGTTTTATACTATTTTATAACTCTTTAATTTGTTAATATCCGTCATATTATTTAAGCAAGTAATCAAATATTATATATTTTATTGTTTTATTATGTAACTTTAATGTAATCTTCATTGTAATTTTGACATATTTCTAAGGCAGTTAAATCCAGTCTTTAGTAAAAATTAATAACCCACGAATCTCTCCCATGTGGAATATAAGTTACTTGGATATTTCAAACTGCAACATTTTGAATATAATTGGTTATGACTTCATGACTTATTTATTATATATACATTAACTATTATATTTACCTATAATAGAACGAAGTAGTTTTAAGAATTATTACCAGATATCGCCATACCGGTGAGCCAGTAGGTACTATTATTACTAAATGGGTGTTCTGATTTCTGAATATCATTGTAAGTGGTGTATAAAAGAATTCGATAATTTTGATATGCTTTAAAGTCAGAAGCCCATGAGGGAGGTTAGAGGTTATGTCCCTCTCCCCCCCCCCAACTCACACATAGATCCTCTTATTTGTGTCTTTGGTACTGTATATAAATACTTAATATATTATATTAATATTGTTATTAACTTTTGAACGGGGTAGTATTCAGAGCAGGGCAAGAGGGCATTAGCCAGGGGCGCAATTATAAGAGTTCTAAGAGGGGCGCAAATTTCAATACTACTTATGTAATATTTTCAAGTAATATTTGAAAAATTTATATTTATTTTACTGACTTACTATAAAAGAGCTTCGCTCTATTTTTATATATAAACATTATTTATGTAGATGCTTGGGGTGGGAATGCATGCGCGAGTTGCGACCAGTTTTCGTCCATCACCTGGTGCGATCTTTGGCTTTTCAGAGTATACGTATTATATTAATATTGATATGCGAATCATATTTAATCATAGATATGTATGTATTTATAGCATAACTATTAACGTAAAGATATTAGGCGTTAGCAAAATGTTATTTAATGTTATTTAAACTTCTCTATTATCGTTTTGTGATGTCGGCCGTCGGGCTAGTCGTATTATCGACTTATCGCTATCGGCTATCGCGTTATTATATTCTTTCTTCAAATAAAACCGTCAACAAATTATTATTGTCTATTATAGCAAAGATATATATCAAGTACAGTACACTCGAAGTATAACGGTTTTGTTTTCTGTTGAATTGCTGTCTATAATCAGTGGTCGAAGTGGGGGGGGGGGGGATACGGGGGGATGGCATCCCTATACTTTTTTGTAGGTACTTACATTTTTCATCCCTCTACTTATTTTGTGCAGAATAACACATCCCTCCTAAGACTTGTGTTTTAAAATTAAATACTTACTGTCATTTTTATATTTATATATGTGAAAGGTTTTTATTTTTTCGGTGAAAATAATATTGTTTTATAACATTGAGGCCCAGCCTTATCGTGTTGCTTAGTATAGGCAGTTTCGCCTATACTAAAAATTATAAGCGTTGATAATAAATGTTACGTCATACTATCTGCCAGTATATCACAAAAAAATAATATGATCTAAGAAAATAACAATATTGATGATAGTAGGGACGTAGCAACTAGCAATATACTAAAATATGTAAACGTCCTTTCTGACAATATCTTGTTGATAACTAATAAGTAAAAGTGTAATATGTGAGTTGATCAATTTCTAAATTTAGCCCATGGATAGAATACTGATTATGAGTGTTATGACCACAATGAAACATGTATACTTTAATAATATACATATCTGTTTATTTTCAATGAACACTCATGATAAAAAGTTACTCCTTACGTTTTTTTTTTTATATAGTTTTATTACTTAATCAAGAAAAAGTGTTTGTTAAATTAAGTAGAAAAAATGTTTTACTTGAATATTAATAGATTTTGTTGTATTACATATCATATTTTTAGTATTCATTTACAAATTCAACTATATAATCTTAAATCACTATAGAAAAATATTAGAAATAAAAATCAGTTTTGACTAAAATTTGAAAAATATTATTTATTTGCTTAATTTTAAAGATTAATTATGATAAAAAAAAGATTGTAGTGTCTTGATGCATAAACAAAATGTGAACTATAAAAAAAAATACAAAAAAAAATATTATACAAGGTGCGAAGAATGTTATAATGATATCAGGATAATATCTGAATTGTAACGCATCCCTCCACTTACCTATTGAGCCATTTCGACCACTGTCTATAGTGTCGACGTAGTTTCGTTGACGTAAAATTTACGTGAGTACAACTTTATGGTAATTCATTTTTCTAGTTTTTAAACACTCACACTCATACGAACTATAATATTTAAGAAGAGTACCTACCTAGTTAAATTAATTAAGGGTCCCGGTGCCTGTTTTCCAAAATTTTATCGAACTTGAAAATAAAATTTCATATTTTAGTAACTACCTCAATTTTAATACTTTTTCTATAATCTACTGCCAGATACCTATTTTTGGGATGGTGGTAAGAATGTGCGATGTATTATACAAACAAAAATGACTTCAAAGGAATAACTCTCAAGCCTCGTAGAATTGTGTGAAAATTATTAAAAGTTATTATAGTTATTACTTGATGTAAACTATGTATTTTACATGTTTAATATATTTTTTTAAATGGTTTTTTTAAGCTAAGGCAAATTTTTTATTTGGAGGGGACGCAAATGCAGTAATTCGCCAGGGGTAATTCGATGCTATAACGGATTTTGGTGCTGATGTTGAACCCGCTACGTGAAGTTAGCGGAGAAAGGTAAGCCCCCGTGTAACTTTTTACTGATTACAGCACTAATTTCGAAAACAGTTCCGTTGAGTAGCACTAATTGAGCACTAAAGTTCTGTGCTATAGCGAATTTTGGTGCTGATATTGCACCCGCTGGGACGAAATACGGAAAATCCCATAACTTGGAGGGAAACATAGCACTAATTTTGAAAACAGTTCCGTTGAGTAGCACTAATTTAGCACTAAAATTAGGTGCTATAACGGATTTTGGTGCTAATGGTGCACCCGCTGGGATGAAATACGGAAAATCCCACATCTCGGAGGGAAAGATAGCACTAATTTTGAAAGCTATGCCATTGAATAGCACTAATTGAGCACAAAATTTCGATGCTATAGCGGGCTTAGGTGCTGGTGGTGAACCCGCTATGTGAAGTTAGCAGAGAAAGGTAAGCCCCCGTGTAACTTTTTACTGTGTATAGCACTAATTTTTAAAACGCTACGGTTGAATAGCACTAATTGAGCACTATATAGTGGTGTTATAGCGGAAATTAGTGCTCACATTTTTCCGCTAACTTCACGGACCTCGCCACCAAACCGCAATACGGCCGGTGGATCAGTCACGGGGAACTAGTAAAATCACATGTAAATGATACACAGCGTCCTCGTCACATCTTTTCACTTTTAATCGCCAATACATATTATTTGCGATAGAGATTTTTCTTATGCAACAAGTCCACCACAAGTAAAACTGGCCACAGGTGAACCACCGTCAAACCACAAAACAATGACCACTCTTTTCATTTTTCGGACAAGAGCTTATCACTCGACGATAGGAAGTGATAACACAGAATATTCTAGCCTCTAGGGTAATATTAAACTGTAGATTGTATGGATGGGCAATATTAGGATTTTTTTTTGATTTTTCAGCTTCATATTATAACCACGAATAATATTTTTAAATTACAACAAAACAACCAAAATCGTTAATATAGATTTTAATATGTAATTTTGTCAAATTTGAATTTAAAATGTCTGTAAAAAATAACTGTGTTAATATATTTTATTAATTTTTAGTTACAGTATGAACTTTTAATGAGAATCTTTGTTTTAAATTTTCAATCCTTAGCTATAAAAGTTGAACATTTTATACATTTTTAACTAAAAAATAATTTAAAATTTTAAATTTGATAAATTTTATAGAAATTCGAAATTCCAACTTTAAATCAGGGACTGGAACCGAACCTAAAAGAACCGATTCTGGAACCGGAACCTTTAAAATATTAAGAACCGGAACCGGAACCGAACCGGAATTTTTAAATTAAAGAGGTACTTTTAGGTTCAAAAATAAAATAATTTTATTTATCATATTTAAAGGTATTACAGTTTAATGTGGGTATAACCTATGTATCTATGACATATTATAAGTTTTCTAATATTACTCATACCTCAATTAACCGAACCTAACCTCAATTATACCCACATTCTGGATGACTATTTGAAACTATTATACTTTTTGGTACCGAAATTATCTGGAACCGGTACCTTTATTTTTTTTCATCAAAGAACCATAACCGAACCGTAATTGTTATTTTATTTTTGGAGAACCGGTACCGGAACCGATACCGATAAATTCAAAAGGTTCCAGTCCCTGCTTTAAATGCTTATAAAAAAAAATGTGCCTATGTATTTTTAAAATTTTCAACTTCTATTGTAACAATATATTGGGAGCCTTGCATTAAATTTTCACGCTTTTTTACAAAAAAAATAAAATTTTATTGATGTTTATAGGGAAAAAAACAAAAAAAATTGAAAACTGACAATGACCGTAAACAGCTCAAAAAGAGTCAAATTATTTTAAAAATTTTATGGCGTATAGAAAATGCTAATATAAACATTCAGTGAAATTTTCAAGTATCTACAGTCATTCGTTTTTTAATTAAAAAATATAAGTAAATCGTTACATGAGAAATCGAGTGAATGTTGTAAAAATATGAATTTCAACCGCTCATAAAAATTTAATTTGACTTTCTTCTAAAAATTTTTTTTTTAATAAAGATAGACAACCTTATAAGTTATGTGGAATCTTGTATAACATTTTAAAATCTTATATTTAAAAATAAAATTTTTTATGAATTTCTAACACAAAATAATTTGCACAGTTTCGTGAATTTTACGTATTTTGTCAATATTTGAACTTTAAATACTTATAAAAAAACATCCTGACTATGGATTTTTAATATTTTTCATCTGTCTTTGAAACAATATACTAGGAGCCTTATTTTAAATTTTCAAGCTTTTGTACCTAACAAATAAAAAGGTATTGATATTTATAGAATATAAAACTAGAAAAATTGGAAACGGAATATGGACATATCTGAACAACTCAACATAAGTCAAAATATTTTAAATAAGGCATGGTGTATAGAAAATAATAATATAAACCTACGGTCATTTGTTTTAGAGTTAAACCAAAAACAAAAATCGATTTAGTAAAAAATCGATTTAGCGTAAAAATTCCCGTTTTTCCTTAATTTTTCTTTTTTTTTCTCGGCGATTTGAAAACTACTGGAAAAATATTACTTTTGACACCCCAAAGTACCAACTAGATTCACTTTCTTATCAGAAAAGATACTGTTGAAGAAAATCCAAGCACTTTTTCTAACCTAAAAGATGTTGACACACAAAAAATTAAAAATTAAAAATAAAAAAGCAGGTAAGTGGATGTTGCTCTGCTGTAAAGTAGATTACAATTGGGTCATTGTATAATGGTTTATTAGGCTTGAATTCAATGATATAACATCATTGTATAAGAAAAATGATTCTGAGCGGAGAAGGTTTGTCAGTCTGGATATTTTATATTTTGTTATTATTTATTTTATCATGTAAGTTGAATTAATATTAAAATATTATAATTTTTTATTTGTTTCTATGGTGATAAACAAAGCGTTAGAAATTAAAATCCCATTTTTAGCGTTTTTTTCGTAATTTTCCGGTGGTTTTTCCCGTGGCATTAAATAACTGTTGAGAAAATTGAAAAATGACCTCTCTAAAGTACCATCTTGATCCAGTTTGCTAAAAAATAAGGTACTATATGTTGAAATCAAAACACTCCTTCTGGGAGAAATTTTGTATACAGGATATAAAAAAAATAAACACCATTGTAAAAACAATAGCTTCCTCGCTCCGCTCAGAATCTAAAAAAAACACACATCATTGTAAAATCAATCATAATACATCTTTCTCCTTGATTCATTTTTAATATGAACTACAACAATTTAATTAGGTTGTTTTGAATTTTACATTTATTTTTAATGCGAAATGTCGCATTTGTCAAGGCATCTGTGTATATTATGTTCTTATTGCATCTGAAAAAATTATTTATAATTTTTGTTTAATTTAAATGTTTAAATATTTTATTTATTGGTAGCTAAAACAATAATACAATATGGTATTATAATTTATATTTTATATATTTTATTTTACACAGATAACATTTAATTTATATTAGATACCTACCTACCTATTTATGCTATACACAATACACAGATAAAATGTATAGGTAGTACCTACATATTGTAAATAAGTTACTTTCCTTCATCAAGATTACAATATGTGATTGGAGTTGATTAAATTGGTAAATTTAGTACCATTTTTGTGATTTTCGTTCTTAGTAGTTTTTTTTAATTAATTTAATTAATGGTCATTAATTTGTCTGGTTAAGGAGCAAAATATTGGCAACCTAAGTAACATATTATCTTGGATGTCGCTCTGTTGTACAATAGGTTACAAGTGGGTCAATGTATAATGGATTGTATTAAACTTGAATTCAATGATACCTATAGTATCATTGTATAAGAAAAAAAAATTTGAGCGGAAACGGTTTGTCAGTCTGGATATTTCATATTGTTATTATATTTTATTATAGCCTGTAAGTTGAATAAATTAATTTTATAATTTTTTTATCGTTTCTATAATGATAAACAAAGCATAAGAAATTAAAATCCCATTTTTAGCGGTTTTTTGTAATTTGTCGGTGGTTTTTCCCGTGGCACTTAATAACTATTAAGAAAATTGAAAAATTACCTTGTCTAAAGTACCATCTTGATCCAATTTTCTAAAAGATAAGATACGATATGTTGGCACTCCTTTTGGTAGAAAGTGGACAATGCCTTTATTATCAATATATTTTTTAATTTTACTCTTAT
Source organism: Acyrthosiphon pisum (assembly GCF_005508785.2). Taxonomy (NCBI): domain Eukaryota; kingdom Metazoa; phylum Arthropoda; class Insecta; order Hemiptera; family Aphididae; genus Acyrthosiphon; species Acyrthosiphon pisum. The sequence continues at coordinate 33,846,925 of NC_042493.1, read as the reverse complement.
GGCACCTTTTTTTGCAACTACTGTTTTAGTTCCTATATTTTGTTTTGTTGTTTTTCGTGACATTGTGTCAACTGTTAATACTCGTTGGACATATCGTTCAGGTGATCTCGTCATCAACATCACACTTGGTTGCTACACGTTCAGCAGTACCAATTGAAGTTTTACATTTTTGTCTTTCATTAAAAATGTTGTATTTTTACTTCAGTATAAATTATCAGTGTATAATCGTTTTGTTACAATTATTGATTTTTCAATTTTTAACGGCAGTAATTTATTGTTTGATTCACTTCCTTTATTTTAACCAAATTATATTTTTTTTTTATTATAAGTGTTTTGTTTGATTCTGGCGTTATACTTTTTACAATGTAAGTAAAAATGAAACATTAATTTTATAAAGTATTTTAAAACAAAAAATTAATTAATTTAAGAAAAGTACAAAAAAAATAAAGCTTCAAAATTTTAAAGTTTTCAAAGAAATAAAGAAATTCATACAATTTCAATAAAAAAAAAAATTTTCAAGCTTACATCTGTACTCACAGCCAAGCCAGAAATCGTTTCACCTGCCTTACATTAACCTAATTTCTGAAGGGAATCCCCAATTATTGTATTTGTACCCTGTGGACATTGACATCTGACCGGATCAAACACAGGACCCACTGTACCATCCTGTTTCCCTAGTTGTACATAAAGTCCTATTTCTTTCCGTCGTCTTGGTGTGTTAATTATGTTGACTATCCATCCCCATCCGGCCCTGCATATAAATATACCAACAAACAAAATTATAGGAGCAACATTGTTCTCGGGCATAACCGAGGAGTCCTTGGGCTGTTCCGTCCGCTTTCTCTGCCACGCACACTACCTATAATACAATATTTATGATATACAAATGTGTTGAAATAATTTTCAAATACAAAACAAAATAATCAATTTAATTTTGAATCATTCATAATATATATTATATTAATCGAACATTTGAGTGTTGCATTTTAAGAACATTATTTGTTCAAAATGCTTTTCTGTTTAAATTGACAATCATTTTATCAGTAATTAGGTATTTAATATTTTTGTATAGTAGAATCAGTTATCAGTCAATATCAATTTGTATGTTATAAAATATCATATTTATAGCTTATAATTATAAGTACGTCGTACACTCGTACCCATATAATAGCGGTTGTGTACGACAAACCTAATGTTCGTATTTATATTTTTATATTTTGCTATAATATTATAACATATTGGTAGGAACCGAAAACGTACCGCTGCGATCGTCGTCGAGTGTCGACGATAAACAGTCGGTTTCTCAGAGTAATAATAAGTAATAATAGACGAAAACTAAAACCAACATAGAATTGTTCATAGATAATAAATATATATAATATTATTATGACATTATTATTATTTGACAATGAATAAAGAATTAAAGGAATAAAAAAAGTATTCAATAAAATAATATTCAATAGTAATAAAATGTATTTAAAATACCGTTCAAATATTTCAAAAATAAAAGTATTTTAAAAAGTATTCAATACAGAAAAAAGTATTTGAATACTTTTACTCAAATACTTTACAACACTGGTTGTGGGCTTGTACTACAGTGTCTTGCTACCTCTTCAAAAAATGTTATTCACCACAAATGCTTGATAAATATTTAAACACAATTTTGGGTCAGAAACACTTTTATTGATGCAAGTATTAAATAATCGTAAGATTAAACACTTTGCCCTTGCTACAGTTATCGCTTACCAGCGTAAAACCTGGTACATCATCGAACAATAGAGAAACTGTTATTTTTATTATCATCGTCGACGTGCTATCGTTTATCAACAAAATCAAATATTGTCATCAACGGCACTCCGCTTTTATCGCCCGCCGTTTATATGGTCGATGTCGTCAGCGAACTACGGTTATCTCGCCTTTACGTTATCATTTTTCAAACATTTATGATAATATTTAATACTTTTTTTTTCAAAAACGTTTATCAATAACAAAAAGTTAAAAGTTAATTTAACTATAGGTTAACTCAGGTAACTTAAACGTTAATGCACACTTTTTGTTAACTTTTTATTAAGTTAAAAAAAACTTAATTTGTTTATACAACGCCATCATATCCTTAATCCACCAATGCAAAATTTAACTATAAACCATTATTACCTAACTATAGTGTTTATACTTTATACAGTATTTCCATATAAGTTAGATTCCAATGATATACATTTTTAACTTTCAACAATTCACGGTAAATATTTTCTAACATAAAATCGAAATAAACTGAAATAGTTAAATATAATAAAATTAAAAACAAAATAAATTAATTTAACGATAAATAATTTCACGTTAATTAAAAAAGAAATGTAGTAAGTTAACAGTTAAGTTAATAAAAATCCAAAAGTAACTAGTTAAGTTAAAAAGTTAAAATTAATTAATTTTTTAACATAACTTTAACTCGTTAAAGCCTAGACCGCTTCACATATATATTATAATATATAGTGTTGATATAGGTAAGTTAACTACCATGAGTAGCCCATAATACAAGTCATTAAATGTTTAATTAAGCACACAAATAAAATTGTGCAGTCATTTAATATACTATAGGTGTACTACTATATAGGTAGGTACAGCATTGTTCATCGAAAATGTTAGTATGTATATTATTAATTATTCAATTATTGTAATTATGAAACATTTTATAGGCAGATTTTTTTATATTGATAATATACCATTATTAATAAAAAAGTTAAGTCTAAATATAAATGTTTTGTCTTAAAAAGTAATAAAGGTCACGTGAATTTTGATAGTTTTGTTTAATTTAAATTATTTATTAATTGCAATATGAATAATTAAATATTCATATTCATAAAATTTACTAATTACTAATATCCAATACAGAACACTAGATATTTTAGTAACATTTTTTGTTAATTATTTTTATTAGGTATTAGAAAGAACTAGATATAACGAGTATACCTTAAGTTATACAACATTAATACCCAAATTATTGGTAAATTTACCGATATATTTTTTTATGACTACGCGTGCTACCACAGTGATACAACGATTATTAATTCAATTTATAAATGTTGACTCGTCCACATAAACTTCTGCTTCGATAATATCCATTTATATATTATAATTTATGGAAGGCTTAATAAATTTAATAGTACTCAGCAATAATCATTGTTCATAAATATGATTATTGTTATACATGAATTATACAACATTATTTTAATTGTTAGGTATATAATATATTATTATGATTGTATACATACCGACATTATAAATAAATTATACTTTGACTATAATATATGTATACTTTATATATAGGCTTTACTCTTTATACTGACCATTGACTATAATAATCATGCTCACCCACAGGACCCAATTCGTATTTCGTATTTCCGGAAGCCATTACTTTTAGACCCAGAAAAAGCAACAAATGTGACTCTTGCAGCTATTTATTTACATAATTACTTAAGAAATAGTCCTTCGAAAAAAATATACTACCCTCCTGGTACTTTAGATTCAGAATGTTCAGATACTAGACTAACTATACCAGGAGCTTGGCGAAGAGATAATTTAGAGCAAACTTCGTTTAACAATTTTCCCAGAGTGGCACGAAAAAGTTCGCTGGATGCTACAGAGGTGAGAAATGAATTTAGGGAATACTTTTTAACAAACGAAGGACGCGTATCCTAGCAGTATGAAAATTCATAAATGACTTATTATTTTTATGATTATTCAATTTTGTTACAAAAAAATGTAAATTATTATTTTAAAAATCGTCTATCAATTTATTGAATATGATATTAAATTTGATTATATTTTTATTTGACAAAATTGTTTACTATTAAATTTAGATTTTGTAAATATCAGTAAGTACATTATGTACTTATTTATTAATTGTAAAATGTATTTATCTTTTTATTTATTTATATATTTTAAAATATTATTATACACTAAATTTATATTTATATTCATAAATATATTATACACGCATATATATTGTAATTTATGTTACTAAACATAATATTATGTTACAATTAAATATTATTATGATTATACACCAACATTATTTGTAAAATAAAAATAATACATACCTCTGTATTCACCGTAGTTCTCGGTTTATTCCTATCTAACAGGAATTCCATGCTCTTAAATGCAAACCATTTTCCTTCGTATGTCGAAGCCCCACTTCCAGATTTAGTATTTGCAATTTTTTCTTCTTTCACTCTCTTGGACTCTCTAGCAAAATGGCTTGTAAGGTTTTTAATCTTTCTTTCAACATTGTCCTTCTCTACATTTAACGAATTGGCGATCTCGTTCCACGCGTCGTGTCGTTTTTCTCGTAGTTTATACTCAGATAATTGACAATTCCACAACACTGGATGTAAACGATAGGATTCGATAAGTTACAAAGTTTTATCTTGACTCCGCTCCATGTTTGATATTTAAATGCAAATTAATTTAACTTAACACTGGGTAGGTATAAGTGTATAATGGTGAATTAAGTTAACGAATAACGATCACCTTGCAAGTTGGGAAATGCAATTAAGTCTAGACAGTCTAGTATAGGTAATTTAACGTAGTAATGGGCGACTTCCTGTTTATATTTAAAATAATATGTCGATATTTGTAAATTTAAAATTAAAATTCAATATTGGATAGTCTTAATAATAATTTTAATTAAATATTATTAATTCTATGAAAAGTTAGAAATAACATTTTATTCGAGTCTCTTGGGCACAAAGCCTCAATAGCCAATATTGTAGTTATGTCTAAGTATTGATTTTCTTAGAACTAAAATACTTTAATAAGTCATTAAACAATATTATATACTATAATATAATATATTATACCTTTCGCAAAATGTCCATTATTCTTTCATAATTAATTATTGAGAAAAACATTTAGGTATGATACAGATATTAAATCAAAAATAATAGTAACTCGTTTTGTTTAATTCCAACAAAAATGATATTCATATATAAATAGGTACAATTATTTTCAGTATCATTTAAAAAATTTAATAATCCATGTGCTTGTGATTGTAAAAATAATAATTATACTTCCCGGTTCATTAAGTCTGAGTACCTACGACTCAAAAAAACTATTTTTCAAACAATATATATTTTATAAAACCAGAAATTTCAGTTAAAAACTTTGAAATATGTGCAAAACACGTACCTTGGTAGATTTTTAAACAAATTAAATTATATTTAGGTGATAAATAATTATAGTCATAATATTATATTTAAAAAATCAGTTTTTAATAATTAGGGAACATCATTTTAAATAAATCACAGTAGCATTTTGTAAAAAAATCATTATTTGGCCGATCGGCCAACGTCCCCACTAAATATGTCACGCGGCTTTCTTTGATGTTTACCGACAACCATCGGGAACCCGCGGCGTCGGTCGATCGGCTACAAAAGCCGCACGGCCTCGCGTCCACACCAAAATATTGAAGCCGGTCGGCAAATCCGCCCGCCAGTGGGGACGCACCTTAATATATAAATGTTTTGAATTTCACATTTTTGGAATTTGCAAGAACCATATTTTCAGTATTTGGTTCATATACCATATAAAGAATGTCCAGTGGTGATATAAATATAATTATAAATATCAATATTTTTTTTAAAATTAGAACTAACTTTTTTACTGTCGATTGATAAGCAGATTATTTTTTTTTAATATTCATGTATCATACATCCATACTAGTACATAGTTTATGAGCTATTAAAAAATGTATACTAACATGCTATATCGTATAATATGGAACATTTCAAAGTAATTTTATAATTTTTTCAGACATTTAAAGAACATTTAGTAATATTAATAATCTACGAAACAAGAAGCTCAGCGCTTAATCTTATAAGGTTAATATTTTAATTTAAATATAGTATTATATTATGTTTAAACATGTTACAAAAATAATATATTATTTGGTTCAAGTTATCGAGCTAAACGCCGTACTGAATGTTTTGCGATTATTTGTTGATTTGGTTTAAAAAATAATTTTATTATAAATAATAATAATCTTTATCGCAACTTGCAGCAATAAATATATAGGTGGATTATTTAGAAAATATTGATTGCTACTCTCCATATAATCTAAGATTATGCTAGGGCACGGTCTTTATCATTAGAGTATATTAACAATAAAAATATTTGGAATATTAATTATTTAACAAAACATAGACAAATAAAATAAAATACCTATACAACATATTTTATAATGCATACATAATGCATCATATTATATGTCTTTGAACAAAACAAAATTAAGAAAATAAATTGTAATTTATACATATTATAACATTTAACCAAATGTGAGGGGTGTTTATAGAATAATCTAATACCTATAACTAATTCAAAATTTTGGTAATTATATGAACATAATACGAAATCACCCAACACACTTAAATTTATAAATTTTAATATAATATATATTATGGTTGTTTAGTAAAATATACTTTTTACAAGGATCTAATAAGATGAGATACAGATGATTATTTTGAAAAGTATTTATTAGGTACACATATGAATTTTGATATTCATGAAAAAATTGTACGTTCCGTTACAAATAAAAACGTTGACAAAAAAATTATTCATAGATATTTCAAAAACTTTTTAATTTTTTTCTTAATATTTGTGTTTACCTTATAAATAAGAAGAACCAATTTTTTTTGTTGGATTTTAACATAAATTTAACACCTTATTATATAAATTGGGTAACTACAAATTACTCATCTGTTTTCTGTTTTTTATTTAATTGGCTTTGGGCATAATAGTAGTCACTCAATACAAGTATATTATTGTAAATACCTATCATATATGACATAAGTATAGGTACTTGATGATCCAAGAATTCACAATATGATAATTAGGTACTTTTATAAGATTTGATATTAAGTCTCATGAATTTGAACATGGAAATCGGCTCCAAATAATCCCTAGGCTCACGTTTTTATTATTCGGCTTATATATATTATGCTACTATACTAGAACACAATAAATTATACAATACACACCAGCACTACCGTTGAACCGGTTTGTGAATTCCTGATTTCCGATAATAATATAAAACTCGGCGTCTCAGTGTCGGACTCCCCTCGACCAAAATTACAGAAAAAAACTGGTCACTGCCAACAATGACTCCAAGGTCAAATTCCAATGGAACTGTACGTTCGGATATATACTATTGTGGCTTGGGGGTTTTATCGACTCTGCTGTTTCAACATAAATTCCTCCAGGCTTTTGTTTATGTTGATTTCGCTTACTGTTTATTAAACAATAACCGAAGAATCATAATTATAAAACGATTTTTTTCTTTTTTAATAACAGTAGAGGTTAAGGTACACTTAGTTTGCCATAATACTATCTATTATTGCGCCACTGTTGTCTTTTGACATCCATATTTCTTACTTTTCTGGTGGATTTTTCTAATTAAAAGTGGTACTATGACCTCTAGCAGACTGTCAAGTATAACAGTAAAAAATTTCAGCCAAATCGGTTCAGTAGTTTTCTCGGTTAGCGCGGTCCAAGAAAACCCTTACCATTTTATATAATAGTATAGATAGGAATATATTAATATAAAATTAAATGCCTTACTTTTCAAGTTGTTCCTTAGTATTGGTATAAGTTATTTTATTAAATATAAATTAATACGAATGAGTTGTTTTAGTTTTATTACAGTAGTATATTATCTGTAATATTTGAAAGCTACATAACATACATAAAATTAACGTTATTATTACTGTTTTACAATTATTACGCCATAGATTATTATTTTTACTATGTACTAAGCCCAAATGATGTATAAATTCTTTATAATAATTATATTACCTTAATCAGAAAAAATATAGGAAAAATTCTTGGCTGGTATTTTATATATTTAACTAGTAATAGTAGTATAAGGTAATAGTTTTATTTAAATAAAAATATTTCAAAACACAATTCAAACATTGTCATGCATAACGGAAAAAAATTTAAGTAATACAAATATATCATGTGGTAAATTTTTAAAATAAAGGCTTGAATATAGGTTTATAAGTGAATCTATCGATTGTTTTATTTAAATAATCGTCAAAAACGTTTGCCGTATTATGGTATCTATTATTGATAGTCGGTGGCCGGTGGAATCAATATGTAAAAAAATTCAGC
>NC_042493.1:33835803-33836875 GCF_005508785.2 Acyrthosiphon pisum | reverse complement strand
CCGTTTTTCACTTTTTCGACATTTTAACACCCCCGTCACTCCTCTATTCACATATAGTTTGTTTGTTTTAAAAGCCACCGATGTGCGGTTTGTACGCGATATCGGTCCATATATGGCTATAGCCATCGCAATCGTAGCAGCGTCGGTCGTTATTATTGCTTTTTCCGTTTTTCTCGATTCGTTTCGTTTTTTCAACTGCTGTTTCTGCTCTATTTGTTAATTTTATTTCTTTTGAAACCCGTGGATATGTGGTTTGTACGCAAATTCGGTGTGTACACTTTAAAATTCGCGTTCACGAAATGTCAGTCGGTCTTCGTTCCAACGCACAAGTGCACGATTTTGTTTTTGATTCAATAAATATTGCATTATTGTTTGTTCCTTATAATAACGTTGGTATATTGCTTAACGTAAACACAATTTTGCGGTTTGATTTAAATAAATGTAATATTCAAACATACATTATAATAATGTAATCATAATAATAACGGTCAGATCATTGAATAAATTACAATTAAAGATTAAACAGTGTGTAGATACATCAAATTATAAACGATTAAATCGATGTATATCGAATATATTGGTTTACGTCACTCCGTTGATACACAGCGTTACAGCTTAAGTAATGAAGAATCAACCGAAATTGACAACACAAATCGTGGCGTAGTAGGTTAGGCGTAGGTTCCCCAAACATAGGTTGCTAGGTAGGTCCGAGTTCGAACCCGTCATTTGCTCTTCAGGGCGGCGACTGCTCAGTGCATATGGATTAACACGGCCGCCCATAATCTCGAAATTTTTTGCATTTTTTTTTCACGTTTTTTTCTAATAAAATTAATATATTATATACACTACAAGTTAGGTGTTAATATATTGTGTATCTATATGTTATTAATTTTATTATGAATTATAATTACACATTCCTTAAAATGTCCATTGTTATATTATATAAATACATATTAAATTTGTTTGTATGATATATAGTTTGTATTTTTCGTAAATTATTTCGTGAGTTGAGTACGGTAAAGCACGATTGTGCATAACATAATAGAGCATAGAATATTTTATGCGATGTTTC
>NC_042493.1:33831118-33835753 GCF_005508785.2 Acyrthosiphon pisum | reverse complement strand
GTTAACTCAGGTAACTTAAACGTTAATGCACACTTTTTGTTAACTTTTATTTAAGTTAAAAAAAACTTAATTTGTTTATACAACGCCATCATATCCTTAATCCACCAATCCAAAATTTAACTATAAACCATTATTACCTAACTATAGTGTTTATACTTTATACAGTATTTCCATATAAGTTAGATTCCAATGATATACATTTTTAACTTTCAAAAATTCACGGTAAATATTTTATAACATAAAATCGAAATAAACTGAAATAGTTAAATATAATTAAATTAAAAACAAAATAAATTAATTTAACGATAAATAATTTCACGTTAATTAAAAAAGAAATGTAGTAAGTTAACAGTTAAGTTAATAAAAATCCAAAAGTAACTAGTTAAGTTAAAAAGTTAAAATTAATTAATTTTTTAACATAACTTTAACTCGTTAAAGCCTAGACCGCTTCACATATATATTATAATATATAGTGTTGATATATGTAAGTTAACTACCATGAGTAGCCCATAATACAAGTCATTAAATGTTTAATTAAGCACACAAATTGTGCAGTCATTTAATATAATATAGGTGTACTACTATATAGGTAGGTACAGCATTGTTCATCGAAAATGTTAGTATGTATATTATTAATTATTCAATTATTGTAATTATGAAACATTTTATAGGCAGATTTTTTTATATTGATAATATACCATTATTAATAAAAAAGTTAAGTCTAAATATAAATGTTTTGTCTTAAAAAGTAATAAAGGTCACGTGAATTTTGATAGTTTTGTTTAATTTAAATTATTTATTAATTGCAATATGAATAATTAAATATTCATATTCATAAAATTTACTAATTACTAATATCCAATACAGAACACTAGATATTTTAGTAACATTTTTTGTTAATTATTTTTATTAGGTATTAGAAAGAACTAGATATAACGAGTATACCTTAAGTTATACAACATTAATACCCAAATTATTGGTAAATTTACCGATATATTTTTTTATGACTACACGTGCTACCACAGTGATACAACGATTATTAATTCAATTTATAAATGTTGACTCGTCCACATAAACTTCTGCTTCGATAATATCCATTTATATATTATAATTTATGGAAGGCTTAATAAATTTAATAGTACTCAGCAATAATCATTGTTCATAAATATGATTATTGTTATCCATGAATTATACAACATTATTTTAATTGTTATATAATATATTATTATGATTGTATACATACCGACATTATAAATAAATTATACTTTGACTATAATATATGTATACTTTATATATAGGCTTTACTCTTTATACTGACCATTGACTATAATAATCATGCTCACCCACAGGACCCAATTCGTATTTCCGGAAGCCATTACTTTTAGACCCAGAAAAAGCAACAAATGTGACTCTTGCAGCTATTTATTTACATAATTACTTAAGAAATAGTCCTTCGAAAAAAATATACTACCCTCCTGGTACTTTAGATTCAGAATGTTCAGATACTAGACTAACTATACCAGGAGCTTGGCGAAGAGATAATTTAGAGCAAACTTCGTTTAACAATTTTCACAGAGTGGCACGAAAAAGTTCGCTGGATGCTACAGAGGTGAGAAATGAATTTAGGGAATACTTTTTAACAAACGAAGGACGCGTATCCTAGCAGTATGAAAATTCATAAATGACTTATTATTTTTATGATTATTCAATTTTGTTACAAAAAAATGTAAATTATTATTTTAAAAATCGTCTATCAATTTATTGAATATGATATTAAATTTGATTATATTTTTATTTGACAAAATTGTTTACTATTAAATTTAGATTTTGTAAATATCAGTAAGTACATTATGTACTTATTTATTAATTGTAAAATGTATTTATCTTTTTATTTATTTATATATTTTAAAATATTATTATACACTAAATTTATATTTATATTCATAAATATATTATACACGCATATATATTGTAATTTATGTTACTAAACATAATATTATGTTACAATTAAATATTATTATGATTATACACCAACATTATTTGTAAAATAAAAATAATACATACCTCTGTATTCACCGTAGTTCTCGGTCTATCTAACAGGAATTCCATGCTCTTAAATGCAAACCATTTTCCTTCGTATGTCGAAGCCCCACTTCCAGATTTAGTATTTGCAATTTTTTCTTCTTTCACTCTCTTGGACTCTCTAGCAAAATGGCTTGTAAGGTTTTTAATCTTTCTTTCAACATTGTCCTTCTCTACATTTAACGAATTGGCGATCTCGTTCCACGCGTCGTGTCGTTTTTCTCGTAGTTTATACTCAGATAATTGACAATTCCACAACACTGGATGTAAACGATAGGATTCGATAAGTTACAAAGTTTTATCTTGACTCCGCTCCATGTTTGATATTTAAATGCAAATTAATTTAACTTAACACTGGGTAGGTATAAGTGTATAATGGTGAATTAAGTTAACGAATAACGATCACCTTGCAAGTTGGGAAATGCAATTAAGTCTAGACAGTCTAGTATAGGTAATTTAACGTAGTAATGGGCGACTTCCTGTTTATATTTAAAATAATATGTCGATATTTGTAAATTTAAAATTAAAATTCAATATTGGATAGTCTTAATAATAATTTTAATTAAATATTATTAATTCTATGAAAAGTTAGAAATAACATTTTATTCGAGTCTCTTGGGCACAAAGCCTCAATAGCCAATATTGTAGTTATGTCTAAGTATTGATTTTCTTAGAACTAAAATACTTTAATAAGTCATTAAACAATATTATATACTATAATATAATATATTATACCTTTCGCAAAATGTCCATTATTCTTTCATAATTAATTATTGAGAAAAACATTTAGGTATGATATAGATATTAAATCAAAAATAATAGTAACTCGTTTTGTTTAATTCCAACAAAAATGATATTCATATATAAATAGGTACAATTATTTTCAGTATCATTTAAAAAATTTAATAATCCATGTGCTTGTGATTGTAAAAATAATAATTATACTTCCCGGTTCATTAAGTCTGAGTACCTACGACTCAAAAAAACTATTTTTCAAACAATATATATTTTATAAAACCAGAAATTTCAGTTAAAAACTTTGAAATATGTGCAAAACACGTACCTTGGTAGATTTTTAAACAAATTAAATTATATTTAGGTGATAAATAATTATAGTCATAATATTATATTTAAAAAATCAGTTTTTAATAATTAGGGAACATCATTTTAAATAAATCACAGTAGCATTTTGTAAAAAAATCATTATTTGGCCGATCGGCCAACGTCCCCACTAAATATGTCACGCGGCTTTCTTTGATGTTTACCGACAACCATCGGGAACCCGCGGCGTCGGTCGATCGGCTACAAAAGCCGCACGGCCTCGCGTCCACACCAAAATATTGAAGCCGGTCGGCAAATCCGCCCGCCAGTGGGGACGCACCTTAATATATAAATGTTTTGAATTTCACATTTTTGGAATTTGCAAGAACCATATTTTCAGTATTTGGTTCATATACCATATAAAGAATGTCCAGTGGTGATATAAATATAATTATAAATATCAATATTTTTTTTAAAATTAGAACTAACTTTTTTACTGTCGATTGATAAGCAGATTATTTTTTTTTAATATTCATGTATCATACATCCATACTAGTACATAGTTTATGAGCTATTAAAAAATGTATACTAACATGCTATATCGTATAATATGGAACATTTCAAAGTAATTTTATAATTTTTTCAGACATTTAAAGAACATTTAGTAATATTAATAATCTACGAAACAAGAAGCTCAGCGCTTAATCTTATAAGGTTAATATTTTAATTTAAATATAGTATTATATTATGTTTAAACATGTTACAAAAATAATATATATTATTTGGTTCAAGTTATCGAGCTAAACGCCGTACTGAATGTTTTGCGATTATTTGTTGATTTGGTTTAAAAAATAATTTTATTATAAATAATAATAATCTTTATCGCAACTTGCAGCAATAAATATATAGGTGGATTATTTAGAAAATATTGATTGCTACTCTCCATATAATCTAAGATTATGCTAGGGCACGGTCTTTATCATTAGAGTATATTAACAATAAAAATATTTGGAATATTAATTATTTAACAAAACATAGACAAATAAAATAAAATACCTATACAACATATTTTATAATGCATACATAATGCATCATATTATATGTCTTTGAACAAAACAAAATTAAGAAAATAAATTGTAATTTATACATATTATAACATTTAACCAAATGTGAGGGGTGTTTATAGAATAATCTAATACCTATAACTAATTCAAAATTTTGGTAATTATATGAACATAATACGAAATCACCCAACACACTTAAATTTATAAATTTTAATATAATATATATTATGGTTGTTTAGTAAAATATACTTTTTACAAGGATCTAATAAGATGAGATACAGATGATTATTTTGAAAAGTATTTATTAGGTACACATATGAATTTTGATATTCATGAAAAAATTGTACGTTCCGTTACAAATAAAAACGTTGACAAAAAAATTATTCATAGATATTTCAAAAACTTTTTAATTTTTTTCTTAATATTTGTGTTTACCTTATAAATAAGA
>NC_042493.1:33827446-33830586 GCF_005508785.2 Acyrthosiphon pisum | reverse complement strand
GCCATAATACTATCTATATTGCGCCACTGTTGTCTTTTGACATCCATATTCTTACTTTTCTGGTGGATTTTTCTAATTAAAAGTGGTACTATGACCTCTAGCAGACTATCAAGTATAACAGTAAAAAATTCAGCCAAATCGGTTCAGTAGTTTTCTCGGTTAGCGCGGTCCAAGAAAACCCTTACCATTTTATATAATAGTATAGATAGGAATATATTAATATAAAATTAAATGCCTTACTTTTCAAGTTGTTCCTTAGTATTGGTATAAGTTATTTTATTAAATATAAATTAATACGAATGAGTTGTTTTAGTTTTATTACAGTAGTATATTATCTGTAATATTTGAAAGCTACATAACATACATAAAATTAACGTTATTATTACTGTTTTACAATTATTACGCCATAGATTATTATTTTTACTATGTACTAAGCCCAAATGATGTATAAATTCTTTATAATAATTATATTACCTTAATCAGAAAAAATATAGGAAAAATTCTTGGCTGGTATTTTATATATTTAACTAGTAATAGTAGTATAAGGTAATAGTTTTATTTAAATAAAAATATTTCAAAACACAATTCAAACATTGTCATGCATAACGGAAAAAAATTTAAGTAATACAAATATATCATGTGGTAAATTTTTAAAATAAAGGCTTGAATATAGGTTTATAAGTGAATCTATCGATTGTTTTATTTAAATAATCGTCAAAAACGTTTGCCGTATTATGGTATCTATTATTGATAGTCGGTGGCCGGTGGAATCAATATGTAAAAAAATTCAGCAGGGTTGATGCGCGGCGCAAACAATAGATTATTTACAGGTAAAAAAGGAATTTTGGCGCAATCGATAAACGCCCATGGCTTGATACCTATTGATGGGAGGGGTGGGGATGAAGCCAATAGGATCGTCTTTCGGCCTATATGACGGTGGCCGACAGTGGAAACTGAAAACAACTGGAATCCACAGACATCAGTGCATCGACGACGACGACGAAGACATGGCGTGATAACTCATCGTTAAACGTAATTGGTCAAATAATCTCAATTATTGGATGAGTATTTTCAATCACAAGATAGCAATCAAAAGATAAGAATCTGTCTATTAAAACATATAATTCAAGTTACGGTGAGTACCAAACATTTATTTATAGGTAAATAAGAAGGTTCTCACTTATAAATTATAACAACACTCATCGTTAAAGTGGTCGCTGGTATTTTTTAAATAACTGCATACACATTATTTTACTATTCATGTTTACATTTTTTTTTTGATACTATATACTATTGATACTTATAGATACTATTTTATACTGAGTAATAAAATTGTTTAAAATGTTTTTTTTTAAATGTTCAACTCACTGTTCAAGTGTTAAAACTTTAATTTTAATATTCCTAAGGTACTAGCATATTTCAATCGATAAAATAATTAAGTGTCCAGAAAATATACGATCACCCATATAATTTTTTCTAAATCCTATATTCGACTGATCAAAATTATTGTAAGTGTAGATTAATTTGCTAATGGTGTGAAAGTTCTATAGATAAGGATTGTTTAGCTTTGTGAATATCGTGTATGGTTGCGTTATCAATGATGTACCTAATTAGTAGTTTTTAATAATTTAATCATAATAATAGTAGGTTATATATTATTGATATAACTATAATTAAAATACCATAAATCATGTAGTTTATAAATAATCTATTCACATTGTAGTAATTCACAGGCGTACATCAGACGCAAAGTATACATTTTTATTTTTTATAACACCATATATTATGTACCTATTGTATAGTGTAACAGGTAGTCGTTAATTTATATTACGTATTGTAGCCATAGATAATAAAGATATGGATAGGCCATGGCTATATTAACACTGTATGAGGTCGCGTTCTTTTTTGTGGGAGAGAGAAAATATCTTTAAGAATGCTCTCTCTCCTACATGGGGTACTATTTAAGGTTATGTTCAAACTTCAAATAATTGCCGCCCACCGGTATAATATGAAAATAATATTCTAAATTTCTAACATGGAACTATAATAATAATATAATATACCTATGACTTTTGGTTTTGAGTAGTTTTCGGCATTATATTAATGATAAATGTAGTAGGTGTATTTACCATTTTACCCCATATAACCTCAAAATTGATAGTAATACATGTATGCATGATAAGCTTCAATGGCCTATCCATATCTTTATTATCTATGATTGTAACACTATTGTATATTGTATCATTATACTTATTATTATATTATATTAGCTGATCCCTTGCACTTCGTTTCCCGTTAAATGTACCAACTCTATATAACTCAAACTTTCTTCAATTCGTTATTTAATATTCGGTGCATGCTGTTTAAAATTTATCTTAACTTTTCAGTTGCCCGGAATAGAAGTTCTGAATCACAGCAGTACATTATGAGGTAGGCAGATTGCGGTAGATCGCGGACCTTGTGGTATTTGTATGGGAGTGTATGATTTAACTCTAAAGGATCGAAGTTATACCAAGTTTGATATAATACGGTGGATTAATATAATCAATCAATACATAATCCTAACCTAACCGTAAGTAGGTATTAAAATCCTATGAATAAAAAGAAACCAAATTTAACCCCTTTTAAAATTAGCCTCTCTCCTTCCCAGAGGTCTAATCTGCACACAAACATTCATATATATTATATATATATAGTTTTACAATAGTTGTATTGATTATTTAAGCAATCAGTGGTTTACTAATATAATTATATAAATGTAAATAGGTACAATCTAACACCTAAACGTGTTGATTGTAAGTTGATTAAATATTTATTAATTTAATATTAGTCAAGTTATGTTTGAAGTCATGAAATTCACATGCATGACACTAGTATAGTTACTAATTTAGAGTACCTCTCTAGTAAGATTAAAACATTGTATATTTAACCAGTAAATAACTGAAACTTGCAGTAACAAAATGAGTATCAATGGCTTTAAAACCATTTAACGACACTATGTAAATGTAGTAACTGATAGATTAAAAATAACTATGTTTATACAAATAAACGTACTTGAATCAGTTTGAAATGCGTCTTTAATGGTTTTTGGGAATTTATTTCAATCCAAAATTGGATTAAGTTGACGAGTTGATTTTTTT
>NC_042493.1:33810470-33826730 GCF_005508785.2 Acyrthosiphon pisum | reverse complement strand
GTTATAGTTAATAATTAAACATTTTTTAAAAATTTTTACAGTTTATATAATTAGCAGAATGAGTACCTCGATATCTATACATTTGTGGATTTGTATGTTGGTATTCTTATCATTGTGTTACACAGGTCAAGCTGATTTCTATTTTAAAGGTATAATTAATCTTAAGTTTTGATTATTTTTCATATAAAATGGTAACCATGATTAAATGGTATGTTTAGATGGCTTGATGATAAACAAAACTGACTGGTACCTTCATCTAAAAACCAAAGACTTAGATGATTATATTCAAACAGTTGTCAACCGTTCTAGAAAACGTGAATATTGGGTTACGTATCTTCGAAATAATTTAAATATGGATATGGGAACCCCTGAGCATGGACTATTGATCGATTCTCAGCTTTCCGAAGAACTGTATTCAGTATATTGGCATGCTGAAATTTTTTCTGAAACTTCCTCCAAAATACGCCACAGAGAACGTAATACGTATGTATATATAATATAAGTATCATAAAAAAAAGTATATTCTTTATATGCATAAATTTAAAGACTATTTAAATTATCTTGATAGTGGTGGAGGACAATGTGCCATAGACTTATCGAAAGTGAAACTAGACAAGACATCTTTGGGTAAGATTTGTTTGTCCATGTATTACAACAAGACAGCATGCGTCGGGATGAACTTAAAGTATCGTAGTCCTGATGGTTCTTGTAACAACTCGAAACGTTCCTACTCGGGAAAAGCATCCACTGCCTATAAACGTTTGCTGTTTAATAACTATAGGGATAGTTTTATTGGTAAATTGTATACAATTATAATTTACCTTTGTGCATATCTAATGATGGGATTTCATTTACTGTCCACACAGAAGTTGCCGAAGATTCTTTTTCGTCTTACAGACCCAGTCCTAGAAGGCTGAGCGTTGAATTTGTCACAGACGAGCACTCACCAGATGACTTCAAAACGATGGCAATGGCGTATTGGACGATTTTTGTAGGTCATGATCTATCTCACACGGCAATTTCTAGAATGAGTAGGATTAACCATAACCATATATTATATTGATTTATCATAATTAATGCATGCAAATTAATAATAAATCCTTAGTGAATAGTAATAATTCTGTGAGCTGTTGTAATGAAAACCGAATGGAACTCCGTCCTGGAAGCATATACCACGAGTTGTGCTTGCAAGTTGCGATACCGGATAAAGATCCATTCTTCAGAAACAGTATTCGTTGTATGAACTACGCGCGTTCGGTGCCAGCTATGCGTTCCGATTGTACTTTTGGACCCAAAGAACAAGTAAGAGTTATACAAGATAATTCCATAACAATAAACGTGTATTTATGTTGGTTATAATACTTAAAATGACTTAAATAATTACAAGTTTGGTAAATTTATATATATCATTACAAATTTTAAAAGGGAATGTAAAAAAAATATATAACAAAAAAAAATAATAGTGTCTGTTTAGAGTGGTGCACATTTTTGATACCCCAATTTATTGTTGAGAACTAACTTTTCGAATTTTCCTAAAATCTTAGATAATTACAAATTGAACTTCTAAACATGGTTAATTTTCGCAGATGAACCAAGCTACTCATTATTTAGATGGGTCGATGATATACGGTTCGTCGGCGAAACGGACGTGGTCGTTGAGGACCAACTTGGAGGGCCAACTATTGACAAGCATGGGCTGCGATAACAAGAGCCATGGTGACTCGCTACAGCCGCAGTATATGCCGGTGGAAGAAACCATATCAAACAACTGTCAGTATGGCAGCGGCACATGTTATAGGGCTGGTGACATCCGGGCAAACGCGCTTCCTCAACTGACGGTGATGCACACATTGTGGATGAGGGAACACAACCGGTTGGCCAAACTACTGTCCCATGTCAATCCGCACTGGGACGACGAACGTATCTTTCAGGAGGCCAGGAAAATCGTTTCGGCATCTATTCAGCACATCACTTACGCTGAGTGGCTGCCAGCGCTGCTCGGAGAAAACTACACCAGGTGGAACGGGCTTGAACTGCCAACAAAAGGCTACAGTAACGCGTACAACGAGACCACCGACCCAAGCGTCAGCAACAGCTTTGCGACCGCAGTATTACCGTTCGCTAATTCCATGATTAGCGACACCATAAGGTTCGTGCAAACCTGGTATAATTATATTATTATTATTATGGTGCATATGTACGTTATTTCGGGCTGATGGTTTGATAAAAATTCACAATTCAAGTAATTTGAGTATGTTTCTTTAGAATATTTAAGATCAGTGTGTAAGTGCAAGAACAGGGGGTCGCAACTCACAGGGTATATCACAGAAAATCCCACGAAACCTTTGATTAAATACACCAGAAAAAAAAACTAAACAAATTTAAAATGTCTGTAAACAGCTCAAAATGTGTCAAAATATTATTAAACTCAACATATTATGAAAATTTAAAATATCTACAGTTAGTCGTTTTTTAATAACATTAAAATAAGAAAATCACTACATGAGAACTCAAGTGAATATCCAATCTTGTAAAAATATGAACTTCAAACTAACATAAAAATGTAATTTTACTTTCAGGTAGACATTTTTTTGATAAAGGTAGAAAAACTTATGAAGAATCTTGAATAAAATTTTCAAATCTTAAATTTAATGAGAAAAATGTTTACGTATTTCTTACTCAAAATAAACTGAATATTTCTTAGATATTTACATAGTTTGTCAAAATTCGAACTTTAAAAAATTATAAAAGAAAATTGTGACTGATTTTTTAAAACTTTTTAACTGGCATGTATATATTAAGAGCCTTGCGTTAAATTTTCAAGTTTTTCACGCAACGGTTAAAATTGTATTGACATTCATAGACATTAAAAACTAATAAATTTGGATACTGTAAACGCGTTCAAAACACATAAATATATTTTGAAAATTTTATAGAAAATGCTAAAATTTTTGTTTTGTTTTTCCCTGTGATTTTGAAAACTATTGAAATTTTTAAATTTTGACCTCAGGAATGCACCAGCTACTCTCCCTTCATACAATATACTTAGGATATTTAAAAAAAAAAGCACATCATTGTAAAATCAATACATTCCTCTCAGAATCTAAAATATATTGTACATAATAATAATATGTAGTAACTTGTTTTATTTATAAATAATTATTTTTATTTAATTATAGTGTTTCTTTATGATTGTGAATCTCAACAATAAACATTAATTTTAATCATTTGACTTGCATGATTGTATTAAAAAAAGGATTATAAGGACTGGGTATAGGTCTAGTGAACATTATTGTATATTGAGTAAAGCCCCTCACGGCTTACTGCGTTACACAAACTTCTTTTTTACCTTAAACAAATATTTTGCTACGCTTATGTTTAACACCTATAATCAATACAGACTTCATCAAACTATTAATTGTTACTAAAATAAAGAAATTATAATGGATATTTTTTTAAATACCATTTGGAGACTATTGCAACTATTATGAATTTATATTTATACTATTGTAAATTTACCTATATTAATTTAATTTTGAAAACTTTAAGAGAATGTAGGAAAAAAACACAAAAAAAAAAAATCCACGGAAAAAAAGTTAAATAAAAATTAGAAATATACTAGCTGAACCCGTGCACATAATTGCCCGTAAAAAATTGCAACTCTAAAAAAAATTATGATTGTTCAACTTTTTTTGGGTGTAAACTTGCTTCAGTAAGAGTAACTTAGTCATCCTGATAGGCGATGTTCGATAATTTGATTTGATGCAACTTTTACCTGATCTGCCCGAATAAACAATAATATATAAATACTAATTTCTACTGTAAACTGTAACCAATGGCAACTATTAATAAATAAAAATAAAAATTCCAATTTCCATCGTGAACCTCAATATCCTTGTTTGAACACCTCTTTAAAATGCGAATTTCAGCAAATCCTTTCTTATTGCACGGTGAAAATATGAGAAGGATATCTATTCCAAATTTCAAGTTCGTACGTTGCGTAGTTTTTGAGTTACAGCAATAAGTGAGTTTTGTTAAATTACATTTCGAATCGTATACGAAAATTGATTCTGAGCAATGACAGTCTGTCAGCCTATATATTAATAAATATTATATTTTATGATATTATTATATTAGTAATTCAACATAAAATAATATGTACCAAAAAAATTGCATTTCAAATAATTTCAAATAAGTTATTTTCATTGTGTATATTATACAATATAATAATACTTAACCTTACCCCTACCATAGTTCATAACCCCTACAACAGCTAATGGTCTTAGTCACGAGACTTAAGTTCAATTAAAAAAAAAAAAAAAAATAATAATATACTTTAAAGATTTCCAGTACCTATGAAAAATATTATATAGACACCGTACATGGTTACATTATACTCTACCATGATGAGAAACTTTGTAACTTTGTATACCTATTTGAAATCGTATTTCTATAAATAGTTCATAAAGAGTCAATACATTTCGAACCTTTTATTATTCATGGCAAATGATTAAACAAACATTCAGTGAATATTTTTGAAGAATCTATGGTTAGCTATTTTTCTCTTATTTTAGATTCTTAGTGGAACGATGAATGTATTGATTTAATCATGTGTTCTTTTTTTTTTGTGTCTGTTATCAACTTTTAGGACAGAAAAAAATGCTTGGATTTTCTTAAACACTATCTTTTCTGATAGGAATGTGAATCTAGTTGGTACCTACTTTGGGGGGATCAAAAGTAAAAATTACCAGTAGTTTTCAAAAGCGCCGTGAAAAACAAAAAAAAAATTAAGGTAAAACGGGAATTTTCACGCAAAATCAATTTTTTACCAAATAGATTTTGGTTTTTGATGTAACTAAAACAAATGTCCGTAGATACATGAACATTTTACTGAATGTTTATATTTTTATTTTGGTTGAATGTTTATATTAGAAGTTTCTACACGCCATAACATTTTCCAAATATTTTGAGTTGTTTAGGAACATTTTCAGTTTCCACTTTTTTTAGTTTTTTATTCTATAAATATCAATAAAACTTTATTTGTTGGGTTCAAAAGCTTGCCAATTTAATAGAAGGCTCCTAATATTATATTGTTTCAAAGACGAATGAAAAATATTAAAAATCCATTGTCCCAATTTTTTTTTATAAGCATTTAAAGTTCAAATATTGACAAAATACATAAAAATGACGAAAGTTTTGAAAATTATTTTGAGTAAGATATTCATGAAAAATTTTCTTTTTAAATCTAAGATTTAAAAATGTAATACAAGATTCCTCATTAACTTGTTTACCTTTATTAAAAAAAAAAAATGTATACAAGAAAATCAAATTAAATTTTTATGAGCGTTTGAAATTCTTATTTTTACAACATTTGAGATTCAATCGATTTCTCATGAAACGATTTCCTTATTTTGTTGTTAAAATACGAATGACCGTAGATACTTGAAAATTTCCCTGAATGCTTATATTTTCGTTTTCTATACACTATACAATTTTGAAAATAATTTGACTCTTTTTGGGCTGTTTAAGGACATTGTCAGTTTTCAATTTTTTAGTTTTTTTTTCTTTAAATATGAATATAATTTTATTTGATGGGTAAAAAAGTGTGAAAATTGAATTCAAGGCTCCTGATATATTTTTACAATAGCAGTTGAAAAATATTATTAATACATAGGCACAATTTTTTTTATAAGTATTTAAAGTTCAAATTTCGACAAACTTTATCAAAATTAATATTTAATAATTATTTTGTTGTTAAAAATGTATAAAATGTTCAACTTTTACAGCTAAGGATTGAAAATTTAGAACAAGGTTCCACGTAAATGGGTTATATATAAATTACTTTGTTCACAATAATATCATCAAATATTCTTATTAAGCTCAACTTTGGAAGAAATTATATATTAAAATACCTGGAATAATTATTTTAGTTATTTTTTGTGCTTGTATAATATTATTTGTGGGTACTTGAAACTTCTAAAGTATACTATTATATATCTATGATAGTACCACAGTTTGTTGTTGATGTAACGCGTTACCTAATGGATATAGTGATATGATTAATTTGTAATTTATTATAGGTACCTACCTATATAGGTCAATTTTTTTTTTAATACCATAGATAAGTATATAATATGTCTAATACCTAGACTGACATACCGTCTCTGCTCAGAATTGTTTTTCTTATATACAATGATATTATATCATTGAATTAAAATTTAACACCATCCATTACAGAGACCCACTTGTAACCTACTGTACAGCAGAGCGACGACCACTTGCCCACCTTTTTAGAATTGTTATTACATTATAAAACAATCGATTAAGTATACAGTATACTATAGTATATAGTATTATGTAAATTATATATGTAATATTATGGAAAGTGTATAAAACTATAATAAAACTAATAACTATCAGTTAACTACGATCTTTGACTCAAGATTTTATTTTAATTAATATTCAATCGATTTACGTTTATACTTTATTAATTAGTGGTTCTAAAAAATTAAATATTGAAGTATTAAATATTAATATAAATGCGGCTATTAAAAAAAGAAAAGGCAATTGACCCAGTTACATCTACTGTTACAGCTCACAACAACCATACCAATTATAATATACCTAAAGAGCACATGGTGTTTAAAGTAATATTAAGTATCATTCAACATAGGCGGAGTTACTAATTTACCCAAATTCTGAAATTATGTTTTAAGTTTGGTTACTATAATGTATTTTTACAAAGAAAGTACAATTCATAAGGTATTTAGGTTACATTTGTAAGCACTCATTTACCTGTCTACCTATTCCACTATCAGAGGAAGCTAACAATACCTACGCAAAATTTACAGTAGGCGCCTTTATATATATGACTATATGCTAGCTAAGAATATTGTGTTAAATATTTATGCTGAAATTTTCTTTTTTGTTTGCGTTCTAAGTTTTTCGGAAAACTAAAACCAAGTGGAGGTATCCAAATGTGTTTTAAACAATCGACAATTTCAGACTTTTTCAGCGTTCGAACCATTATGAAACAAGCAATATAATTCTTGTACATTTCATTTTCAGTCAAAGCAGGCATTAATAAGGACTAAAAACAATATTTCAATGAGACAAAAGTTATAAAAACAGCAAAGCAAATAACAGCTAATATTGATTTTGATTATATCAATAAATAATTACTAATAAATAGTTTAAAATTAGGTACTCACTGTACTTATGATGGATGTCCCTACGTCTATATCGGAAATTTGTCGTCGGGGTCTTGAAGTTTATTATGAGTTATAATGTGCTGTCGTCTGGCGCCGTTGATAATTGATAGTTGGTTTTTACTAAACGGCTGGTCGGAGAGGTGTTGAATATCATTTATGTTTTGCATGTGTCGTGTGTGGTGTATGAGGGAGCGTAAGTATATGCCTATTGCCTAATGTGTATATATATGTATATGTATACTGGATAACCCCCCACTAAGTACGGTCCACTATTTATTAGTTATCCCGTGTTTTTATTTAAGTCTAAATATTACATATTACATAATATTTGTTACTATGTTCATATCGATCAAATAATATTATACCGGTACGTACCGTAATAATACGACAATATGAGCTTATTATACTCGATTGTATTAATAATTAATAATAGGAAAAATGTTTAATCAAAAGTTTCCTGAAATATCATGGTTTTTACTTTGCGTTTTATTATTTAAGATATATACAATAACCCGACCATTTGGGGGGGGGGGGGGGTTAAGCCTCCTTAGCCCCCCTAGATACGCCACTTACGTGCACTATTTGGTTTAAACAAACATATAACCCACCACTATTCTTTTTAAAATGTAAGAGGGTAAAATTGCTGAAATAAAACAAATCAGTTTTAGATCAGTAACAAGTATATTGGTACGCGTGAATGGCAGTGTTATAATTTAGAAAAATTCTACTGTTACTTCAAATTGCTTCTGATCTATCTAAATTTAAAAGTTGCCAAAATATATTTGCACTTATACTCCATATATTATATGTATTAAATAAAATTATATTGACGACTGTCTAGTGTCTACATTGTAGACTTAACAATATACCTACGAGTTACGACGACAATATAATATGTGAAGACCTCAAAATTGATAATGTACAAAACAATATATATTAAGATGTCGATTGCTGTGCATTTGTTTCTAAAGAGAATCATCACATTTAGCCTACTTATAATTATTAATTTGTATGAACCTTCATTTTTATTTAGTTTATATACGGAAGACCGAGTGATCAACGCAAACCTTTCACTAAAGGAACATTACAACCGACCAACTGGTGTACTATTAAATTACATGGATCAGCTTGTCAGAGGGCTATCTACGCAGAATACACAAAAAATCGATATGCTATTTACTCAAACGGTAGGTTTTTGAAATACAATCAATATAACACGATGACAAAAACTCATAGATGATGATGACATTATCCATTTAACAGACTATATTTATAAATACGTTTACATATTTTAACATAAGTGATTCGAATTTTTTCAGCTTACAAATTACTTATACAGTGTTCATCCAAACCACGTGTTTGGAATGGACATTGTCAGCTTGGATATACAACGAAGCCGCGATCATGGTATACCAAGCTACACAGAATTTAGAAAATATTGTCGACTAAAAGCTATAAGAAGTGTAAAAGATTTATCCAAGATCATGGTTGAAGGTGTAAGTTTCAAAGTATATTAAATATTAAAGAATAATATAGTGATTATTTCATTCCTGTATATTATAATATTTAGGCAACTGATAAACTATTGAAGCAATATAAACATTGGAGAGATATAGAGCTATTGGTAGGCGCTTTGTTTGAAAAACACGAAGACGACTCAATGGTTGGCCCAACGATTAGATGTATTATTAGAGAACAGTTTATAAGAACTAGAATGGCAGATAGATATTTTTACGATTTACCAAATATATTCAATGAATGTTAGTATATTTGAAATATTTTTTATAAATTATCCTGATTTTAACTATATTTTTTTAATATTTAAGATCAACTGACAGAAATCAGAAAAGTGACGCTTGCCAGAATCTTTTGTGATAACAGCAATAATGTCACAATGATGCAGGAAAAAGTATTTTTGATACCTACAATGGCTGATTTGCAACTCTGTAATTCCCAATTAATTCCAAAAATCAACATCAATCACTGGTCAGAAATGGTCGATACATTTCAAAAATAACCTCGTATAAAACATTGATGTATTTATTTATGATGCATTATTGTTGAAAAACAATATTAACAGTTTTTTTTAAATTTAATAATCAATAATCAGCCTTTAATCTAACCTTTTTTCATTTTACCTATGTGTCATGTTTTTGATAAAAATTTTAATAGTGAATTAAGAGTCTATGTTTAATATTTAATAAATTACATTTTTAATTGAATAAAATACATTTTTAAATGTTGATAAAATATGTAAGTACAATGATTTTTTTAAATGGTACAGCTAAAATATTTTTGGGAAATTTGAGGGATAAATTAAGAAAAGTTTTGTAGACAAAAATATAAAATATGGTATTCATTTAATTAAAAAAATTAATCATACAACAATAATGATTTATAATTAATATTGAGTTACACATCAGAAATTTGTGATCATATTATTTGTGTACATCTAAAGTTATCTGCCTGCACAATAAAGTGGGTCGTTAATATTATCGTTACTTATTGTATGTGCATGGGTATGTGTGTTATCCAAAAAAACATTTTGTAATTTTAAATATTAAAAGTACCTATCATTTAAAATTATTAACAGTTATAAGTACATATTAATATTAATGTTTTAATTAACATTTGACAAGTTAAAAAAAAAGAACTATTAATATAATGTTAGTATGTCATTTCTATGAATGTTTAAAAATAATATTTTAAAAACCCACATTTATATAAATCTTGTAATTTATTTTTATTCTTAAGTTTAACATTAATATTTAATATAAAATTTAAAAATTATAATGTTAGAATCAACGTTATCATTTTGTTCATGTGGCCATACAAAAATATTTATTTTTTTTATAGAAATAGCTAGTGAGCACAGTATAACTGGTTATACTCCATCTAAACTAATATTAAAACGAAATGTAATAAAAACCATTAATATTCTCAGTCGCCTTATTAGTGAGAAAAACTCGACGATTTTGGCTTGTTCTTATTTAGCGGCCGTAAATTTCTCATGCGTTACGCGTATTGTGTAATAATACAAGTTATAACTAGAAACAAGCAAATCGACGTTTCAAAAATAGGCTACAAAAAAAATATTTCGTATTTTCAGATACAAAAAACGATGAGCAAATGAATGTCATTAATCTTTTTTTTTCATTTTTTTTTTGAGAGTAAAAATAATAAATCAAAAAAAATTTGCTGCTCCCTAAAAGTAGTTAATCCACCACTGTTCTTTGGTTGATTTACCTATCTTTTTGTTATGATTGATATTTCTAAATTCAATTGTTTGTTTCAATTCTTCAATAATTTCTATGTCCATTTATTTTGAGAGTCGTTCTAATTGTCAACTTTTTTATTTCAACTAATTGTATATTGACTGATCATACGGCTTTCCTTGTTATTTATTCTGAAATGCATTGTTTTTAAATTTTTTGTAAGAATTCTATTATTCTTATTGAGTTATTGTCATTAAAATAAAAAATTACAAGTTTTTAGAGTTATTATTAGTTTCAAATCAATTACTAATATTCATTGAAGCGTTACTATATATTAATATTAATTGAAAATTCAGAATTAAGACTTTTTAAATCACTCACTGAAAAATAAAAATATTAAACAGTAGTTATATTATATAAATATATTATATATTGGGTTTTTTCGTTGATAATAATAAAATTAATTATATTTATTTGAAATGTATTTAAAATGTTAGGGTGGCCTATTTAAAATAGAGTTAATAACATTATGGGAGAAAGAACATTTAAACTTAAATATAAATATTTATATGTACCTATATTATAATATAACATAATTACTCATCCATAGCGTAAATAGAGCGGAAGCATATGGTAAACAAATTGTACTTATGTACATTTAACGCGTATGTGCTTCTCACTCGCTATACACAAATAAAAAATTGTGCTTCTGGTTACTATTATTACTACAGTCGCCCAAAACACACATACAAACTCTCCTCCCTGCTTTAATATAAGACAGTTGTATAATACAGTTTTTAATATAAATCAGAAATTAATTTAATTATTTTACTAGGTAATAAGTTATTCATTTTTTGACTAACTAGGAGGTGCTTTCAAATTAAACATACTCTTATATGTGGATGATGGATCTGCTTCAATAGCGTAGCTAGATGATAAAGGTCGCAGGGAATTAAATAAAATATTCACCTCCCCCCCCCCTATTCTAGATACATACGTTATGTTGTTTGACACAAGGAAACTGCCCAACTTTGCCCAATGATAGCTACACCGCTATACTGCCTCCCACACCTCTTTAAAAAGCGAAAACAATCAGTCAGCCTATGATATTATATGATATTATTGTTTTGTAAATAAAGTCATTAATATATAACCTATTTACGTTAAACCTTGTTTTAAATTTCCAATCCATGGCTATATACAAGTTGAACGTTTTAACTACAAAATAATTATTAAATTTTAAACTTGATACATTTTGTCAAAATTCGAACTTTAAATGCTTTAAAAAAAATTGTACCGACCTATGTATTTTTAATATTTTTCAACTTCTATTTTAACAACTTATCAGGAGCCTTCCATTAAATTTTCGCGCTTTTCCCAACAAATAAAATTTTATTGATATTTATAGAGATAAAAACTAAAAAAAATTGAAAACTGCAAATGTCCATAAACGGTTCAAAATGTTATGGTGTACAGAAAATTAAAATATAAATATTCAGTAAAACTTTCATGTAGGTATCTACAGACATTTGTTTTAGAGTTACACCAAACACCAAAATCTATTTAGTAAAAAATCGATTTTGCGTAAAAATGTCGGTAAATTTCATTAATTTTTCTTTTGTTTTTCACAGTGCTTTTGAAAACTACTAGAAAGCTTTTACTTTTGACTCCCCCAAAGGTACCAACTAGACTCACATTCCTATCAGAAAAGATACTGTTGAAGAAAATCTAAGCTCTTTTACCGTCCTAAAAGGTGATGACAAACAAAAATAGAAAATTAAAAAAAAACACACATCATTGTAAAATCAATACATTCATCGTTTAACTCAGAATCTAAAACATTTACACAATATAGGTACAATAATTGTTTAACATATCATTGGCATATAAGGAACAAAAATTTTAAATTAGATATACCTATAATAGCTTAAATTCTCTCACATTTAAGAGAAATTAAGTTATTTTTATTTTAAATACATACCATTTAACATAAGTCACAATAAATGTTTTGAAACATCAAAACAATTTTAATTATTATTATTATTACTTATTTAAATGTTTACATTAATACGCATATATTCATGTTGAACAAATTATGATTTATGGGAAACGTATATCTTTAATTTTAACACCACATATTTTACTTTAATACTTTTAACATTACCTACTGTAAATCTTAATTACTTATAATGCCTATATATCCCTATCATATATTTTAAACCTCTGAAAATAAATAATTGTATACCACTCACCGATATTAAGCCTATTTCATTTCTTTTATTCGAAACACAATAGACTGTACCCATTTTCTGTTTACCCTTTGGCCCAGGCGTGCCATTTCAATTTTTTAAAAGGTATAAATGCTATAACAACTATAGGACGGACAAAATAAATATCTCCTGGCCAATATTTGTTGTACTGTAGAGTTATTACAAGAAAAAATATTTTCTTAAAATTAGAATCTTTATATTTTCCATGTAATAATCTAATATAATTGTTGTATATTTAATAATTATCTAACTACTTAGTTAGTATTTATTTATTTAAACTTAAATATAAATATTTATAGACTGTAATTTGTGCCTAAAAACAATGACATTTTTCTTTCAAAAGAACGTTTAATAATACATTAATAATAATATTGCATAGCCATAGGTGCCGATACTTAAGAGGACGTTACAGCGACATTTGTTGTCTCTGTCTTACAAGAGCGTAACATAAAAACTTCTGTTACGCACCAGTGTCGTGTATTTTAAAATTTTAAAGTGTTCGTACATCTTATAATACTCTTCTTAAAATA
Source organism: Acyrthosiphon pisum (assembly GCF_005508785.2). NCBI lineage: Eukaryota > Metazoa > Arthropoda > Insecta > Hemiptera > Aphididae > Acyrthosiphon > Acyrthosiphon pisum. Next base: position 33,813,504 of record NC_042493.1, on the reverse strand, counting down.
TAATGAAAAGCGTATGTCATTGTCTACATATTAATCTTTCCTTTAAATTTCATAAGCTCTAATTTTTAAATGAACGGAGATAAACGTGTTCTGTAGAGCATACATTTTGCTATGTTACGCACTTGTAAGACGAAGACAATAAATGTCACCGTAACGGCCCATTAAAAACAATTACAAAATATATATATATTTTGGCCTGGCGCAGAAAAATAATTGTGTGGCCAAAATACAATCTTTATAAATTGTAGGTATGCATATACTACAACACCTCAAATGACCTAATTCCGATTTTTATGTTTTACATAAACTATAGGTACACCGTATCAATATGTAACAATAAAACACTCATCTATTTTCTTTGTTGATGTTTAGATTTCGAGGTTGAGTATTATAGTTTACAATAACTCCTTCTACCTATTATATAAATTCTCAACATATTTTTTTTTATTTTACACAATTAAAATCAAAATAGAAAATATATAAACTAAAATGAATTTGTATTTGATAATCCTATATTCTTTTAAATACAGATCCTTTGAGAAAGTATTTAAAATAATTGATCCAAGTACAATATTTTATAGGTCACGGACCACCTCAATTTTACACAAACTAGGAAACCCTTTTATTTTCGCTCATTAACAAGAATACACAAAACTTTCGAAAAATGTTTAATTTTTATTATCGGTCGCGATAATAGTATAATTTATTACTCTGATACCTACACACTTATAATTGGTGTTATGCCTCAAAGGAAAATTAAATTATTAAAATATTTTTACAATTTGTAAGTATGGCTCGCAGAGCACCGCACAATGTCTCTCAGCGTCTATGTTATAGTCTATAGACTATAGTTGTTACGCATAGTGTCAAATTATATTATGTGACAATTAATATTTAAATGGAAAATACTTCATATATTTGACTATTTGAGTATCTTATATAAGGTGGTATAAGTCAGCGGCGTAATTATGAACTGTTAATGAGGGTGGTAAGTGGTCACATAATTTTCTGCAACACAAGGCTACTTTTAAATTTAATCCAGTAAAAAAAGTTAATATCGTTTTATAGTTAATTCACTAAGTATATATTAGTACATATACTAAACGTTTTATTTAAAGATTAAATACGTGTCTAATTTCGTTAAAGATATAAAAAATCTTTGGATTGTGATTGTCAATGTTTTAATGTGGTGATTACATTTAAATGTATTATCCTCCCATGGTTTTTCTTCATAACCTTTTTGTTTGATATTGTTTGATATTTTTTTTTTAACAACCGTCATAAATATTTTTTTTCCGTTTGTAATCGCAATACCATTTTTATCAATCAATTTATTAATTATGAATGCTTTATTCATTTCTTACATATTAGGTCATTAAGAATTGTCCACAACAATTTGTGTTTTACCCGCTTTCTTAATTTCATCATGATAATCAGTGCTCGAATTGGTATTGTACGCAGGCTGCGGAGTCCGCTTTAATTTTTTTCATACATTTAAGAGTTCCGCTTCATATCATTGAGCTAGAAACGCGTCCCCATATTTGATTTTTTTTTTCATTTATTATTTATAGCAAATAAATTGTTATTTTTTTTTATCAAGGAACGTTCATAGTCATTCATCACCAACAGTCGTTACAATAGGTAGGTACGGGTAATATTGTATAGCAGCATCGACTTGTCAAACATATTTTATTTTCATAGTTGTATTATAAGTAAAATCATTTAATACTCTAACTTGGAAAATAGGTTATCATCGATGATTATAAATGACAATACGAAAAAAGTGGTGCATTCAAAATTAATCTGTACATGAATATTAATGTTATTTAAAAAATAATTTCCATTTTAATCTTAAATGATACACTTCATAGATACGCTTTCTGATTAATAAAAACCTATTTAATATTTAGGTAATTTGTCTAGAATCTAGATGATAATATGAATCAAAACCATTTTCGCATAGGTAGATAATTTTTTCACATACAATTTGAAATACACTGTATATACATTTCTATTGTTAATGTGTTATCACTTATTTTTTAGCTCCAGATATTTGTTAAAAAAACTTACCAATTTGGAAATGTAGAGAAAAATCAATGTCTGATTCATAAAATATTTATAACAAAACTGTTAAATTCTAATTAACAATCTAAGACTGACGTCACATTTAAGTATTCTAAACCAACATTCAAAAAAACTTTTAAATTACTCAAAACTATACGATAACGTTTCATTTAAAAATCAAATATTGATAGACTATTATAAACCTACTAAAATTATCTATGAAAATTTGAAATTTGTTTGTTCGTTGATTAATATTATACTATATTTATAATATAGGTTCAACAAGTAAGTTGCAACAAAATATGAATATAATAATAATATTGAAAAATATAAATTTAGAGTTTTCTTCCAATTGTAGTTTGAGTTAAGGTAATCAAAAGCATTATACTTTTTATATTATATATTAGTACCGTTTAATATTTTTTCACAATAATCATTATATTCCTTATTTGAATTATTACTATTCTTTTCAATTATTAGTTTCTTCAATACTTTATCGCAGGTTGGTGCAGTTACAATCCAATCTTTTGTTGAGGCCGTGGAGTTGTAAATTTGGAGGAATTCCAATACAATACCGTTGCTCCAACCAAATCCGTCCTGGATTATATACTCCCCTGTACTTTTTCCTATTTGGCCACCTTCATCCACTCGGTACTGTCAAAACATTTGGCAAATTAGTGTACACGATAACCAACGACAATATGATTTATTTAAATAAGTCTACAGATGTAGTAACAAGTGTTAAAAAAATGTACAATCTACCAGGAGTTAAAATCAAGGCTGGGCAAGTTAATGATTTTTTTTAACTCAGTTAAGTTAAGTTAATATGCACCAATAACAAAAAGTTAAAATTTAAAAGTTAATTTAACTATAGGTTAACTCAGTTAAGTTAAAAGTTAATACACACTTTTTGTTAACTTTTTATTCATATTAAAAAAAATTTAATTTGTTTATATAACGCTAATATACA
>NC_042493.1:33806550-33809571 GCF_005508785.2 Acyrthosiphon pisum | reverse complement strand
GTGCCTAAAAACAATGACATTTTTCTTTCAAAAGAACATTTAATAATACATTAATAATAATATTGCATAGCCATAGGTGCCGATACTTAAGAGGACGTTACAGCGACATTTGTTGTCTCTGTCTTACAAGAGCGTAACATGAAAACTTCTGTTACGCACCAGTGTCGTGTATTTTAAAATTGTAAAGTGTTTGTACATCTTATAATACTCTTCTTAAAATATAATGAAAAGCGTATGTCATTGTCTACATATTAATCTTTCCTTTAAATTTCATAAGATCTAATTTTTAAATGAACGGAGATAAACGTGTTCTACTGAGCGTAAATTTTGCTATGTGACGCACTTGTAAGACGAAGACAATAAATGTCACCGTAACGGCCCATTAAAAAAAATTACAAAATATATATACAAAATGACCTCAAATGACCTAATACCGATTTTTATGTTTTACATAAACTATAGGTACACCGTATCAATATGTAACTATAAAACACTCATCTATTTTCTTTGTTGATGTTTAGATTTCGAGGTTGAGTATTATAGTTTACAATAACACCTTCTACCTATTATATAAATTCTCAACATATTTTATTTTATTTTACACAATTAAAATCAAAATAGAAAATATATAAACTAAAAAGAATTTGTATTTGATAATACTATATTCTTTTAAATACAGATCCTTTGAGAAAGTATTTAAAATAATTGATCCAAGTACGTTTTTTTAAAAGTTTTGAAAATACGTAGGTATTTATTTGTACTTACTTAAAAAGTATTTCAATACTATCACCCTACTTTCAGTATTTTACATGACTGACTTCAAAGTCCAAGGTATATGATAAATTATTGAGCAGGATACTACATGTTTTGACTGTAGGTTGGAAAACGTCATCATAATAAATGCAATCGTTGTTCTTGGACATTTGGACCAATTATTTACACTGAAATGTTACTATCGTGTTGTATACTATTGTTATCATACAGTATATTTTATTATTCGTTAATGGTTGGTTTCATAATATTATAATATAGGTACCCTCGTTATCAAATAGTACTGACGTATTGTTATAGACCAGTGTTTCCCAACCTTTTTACCACCACGGACCACTTCGACAATATTTTATAGGTCACGGACCACCTCAATTTTACACAAACTAGGAAACCCTTTTTTTTTCGCTCATGAACAAGAATACACAAAACTTTCGAAAAATGTTTAATTTTTATTATCGGTCGCGATAATAGTATAATTTATTACACTGATACCTACACACTTATAATTGGTGTTATGCCTCAAAGGAAAATTAAATTATTAAAATATTTTTACAATTTGTAAGTATGGCTCGCAGAGCACCTCACAATGTCTCTCAGCGTCTATGTTATAGACAAAGCTAGGCAGTAACTAGTTAAAAAGTTAAAAGTTAAGTTAAAAGTTACTTTTTTTGATAACTTTTAACTTAACAAGTTTAAAAAAAAAATAGAAATTAGAAAATAACTTAATTACTAATTAAGTTATTTATTTTTATAAATAGTTGTAACTTAACTTAGTTATTTTGTTAAAATGAAAGTTATTTGTAAAAAGTTATTTACGAATTTTTCTATTACAATTTATGTGATTTATGAACTGTATATTATTTGCATTGATATTTCTGAGAACTGCGACGGTGGTATATCTACCGACGATAGACATATTGAAATAAATTACTAATTAGTAGTATTATACTATTATAGTGAATAGTGATTATTATTATTTATTTATTACTTATTTGGAATATAACTAGGAAGTTTATATTTTCTATGAAATGACAACAGTTAAGATTTATATGTTACATTGTCACTAGTGTACTGTGTACATTGATAGGTAGGTAATAACTATAATAATACAATTTCCAGAACGGACCTAATTAGTAATTTCTGATACAGTGATCCTTATGCCGTGTTTTCTACAAACTACACACTAAATTCTTTTAATATTATAATGGGGTATAAAATAATCTATAAGAATTAATTGTTGTCAACTTAACAAGTCTCTATATTATATAATATATTAATATCAGCTTATGTAGTAGTGTGTCAACTGGTGTGAGTGTGTAACTACGAGGGTTCCAAGTTCCAACAGTAAATTTAGTCATTCGTCAATGTAATCCTTTGAGCATTAATGTGTTATAGTACCGAGTGCCGATACTGAAATAAGACTATAAATAATATAGTTTGTGCATTTGTTATTAGTTTGTTTTACTTTATACCAAAACTAGTTGTTTTCCTCTGATTAGATAAAAAACGTTTATGAGTAAGTTAAAGGTATTTAAAAAAAATAAAAGTAACTTAACTTTTAACTTAACTTAGTTATTATTTTCATGAAAATGTGTAGCTTAACTTAGTTACTCAAATTCAGTAACTTTATAAAACTAACTTTAACTTAGCTAAGTACTTAGATTCTGAGTGGAACGATGAATGTATTGATTTTACAATGATGTGTGTTTTTTTATTTTTTTTTTTATTTTTTTTGTGTCTGTGTACACGATAAGTAGTCGAAATAATGTTACGATTTTCAACTTCAGTATCTTGTTCGATTGAAAATTAATATCGTTGGTGCATTGGGGAGGTCAAAATTTAAATTTCGCCGTAATTTCAAAAGCGCCGGGAAAAACAAAAGAAAAATTAAGGAAAAACGGGAATTCTTACGCAAAATCGATTTTTCACAAAATTGAATTTGATTTTTGGTGTAACTTTAAAAAAAATATAGACACATGAAATTTTGACTGAATGTTTATCTTAGCATTTTCTATACACCATAACATTTTCAAAATATTTTGATTTATTTTGAGCTCTTTACGGACATTTTCATTTTCCATTTTTTTTTTAGTTTTTTTTCTAAAAATATCAATAAAATTTTATTTGTTGGATAAAAAAGCTTGAAAATTTAATAGAAGGCTCCTAGTATATTGTTTCAACGGCAGATGAAAATATTAAAATCGTTAGTCACAGTTTTTTTTATAGCATTTAAAGTTCAAAAATGACAAA
>NC_042493.1:33805193-33806332 GCF_005508785.2 Acyrthosiphon pisum | reverse complement strand
TCGTTTGAATTTAAAATTTTACAACATTGGATATTCACTCGATTTCTCATGTAGCGATTCTTTATTTTGTTGTAATTCAAAAACGAATAACTGCAGATACATGAAAATTTTACTGAATGTTTATATCAGCATTTCCTATACACCATACAATTTTGAAAATATTTTGACTCTTTTTGAGCTGTTTACGGACATTTTCAGTTTTACATTTTTTTAGTTTTTTTTTCTATAAATAACAATAAAGTTTTATCTGTTGGGCCAAAAAGTGTATAAATTTAATACAAAGCTCCTGATATATTGTTACAATAGCAGTTGAAAAATATTAAAAATATGTAGGCACAATTTTTTTTATAAGCATTTAAAGATCGAATTTTGAAAAAATTTATCAAATTTAAGATTCAATAATTATTTTGTAGTTAAAAATTTATAAATGTTCAATTTTTGTATCTAAGAATTGAAAATTTAAAACAAGATTCCACGTAAGTAATTAATTCTGTTACCAAAAGATCTAAAAAATACATTTACACAGTTTATTTTTATAGTCATTTCAAATACAAATTTGGACGAAATTAAATATTAAAAACCTAGGATAACTATTTTAGTTATTTTGTTGTGATTGTATAATATTATTCGTGGGTACTTGAAACTTCTAAAGTATACTATTATATATCTATGATAGTACCACGGTTTTTTGTTGATGTATAACGCGTTATAAGTACCTAATAGATATTATGATATGATTAATTTGGAATTTATTATAGGTACCTATTATAGGTCAATTTTTTTTAATACCATTGATATATATACCTATATATGTCTAATACATAGACTGATATACCGTCTCCGCTCAGAATCGTTTTTCTTATACAGTGATATTATATCATTAAATTCAAATTTAATACCATCCATTATACAGTGACCCACTTCTAACCTACTGTACAGCAGAGCGACATCCACTTACCCACCTTTTTTTTATTTTAGGATAACTTAACTTTAACTAGTTGAAAAAAATTGGTTAACTTGCCCAGCTTTGGTTATAGACTATAGTTGTTACGCATAGTGTCAAATTATATTATGTGACAATTAATATTTAAAAAGGAAAATACTTCATATTATATTTGACTATTTGAGTATCTTATATA
>NC_042493.1:33778043-33805143 GCF_005508785.2 Acyrthosiphon pisum | reverse complement strand
GCTCTAATTTTTAAATGAACGGAGATAAACGTGTTCTGTAGAGCATACATTTTGCTATGTTACGCACTTGTAAGACGAAGACAATAAATGTCACCGTAACGGCCCATTAAAAACAATTACAAAATATATATATATTTTGGCCTGGCGCAGAAAAATAATTGTGTGGCCAAAATACAATCTTTATAAATTGTAGGTATGCATATACTACAACACTTCAAATGACCTAATTCCGATTTTTATGTTTTACATAAACTATAGGTACACCGTATCAATATGTAACAATAAAACACTCATCTATTTTCTTTGTTGATGTTTAGATTTCGAGGTTGAGTATTATAGTTTACAATAACTCCTTCTACCTATTATATAAATTCTCAACATATTTTTTTTTATTTTACACAATTAAAATCAAAATAGAAAATATATAAACTAAAAAGAATTTGTATTTGATAATCCTATATTCTTTTAAATACAGATCCTTTGAGAAAGTATTTAAAATAATTGATCCAAGTACAATATTTTATAGGTCACGGACCACCTCAATTTTACACAAACTAGGAAACCCTTTTTTTTTTCGCTCATTAACAAGAATACACAAAACTTTCGAAAAATGTTTAATTTTTATTATCGGTCGCGATAATAGTATAATTTATCACTCTGATACCTACACACTTATAATTGGTGTTATGCCTCAAAGGAAAATGAAATTATTAAAATATTTTTACAATTTGTAAGTATGGCTCGCAGAGCACCTCACAATGTCTCTCAGCGTCTATGTTATAGTTAATTCACTAAGTATATATTAGTACATATACTAAACGTTTTATTTAAAGATTAAATACGTGTCTAATTTCGTTAAAGATATAAAAAATCTTTGGATTGTGATTGTCAATGTTTTAATGTGGTGATTACATTTAAATGTATTATCCTCCCATGGTTTTTCTTCATAACCTTTTTGTTTGATATTGTTTGATATTTTTTTTTTAACAACCATCATAAATATTTTTTTTCCGTTTGTAATCGCAATACCATTTTTATCAATCAATTTATTAATTATGAATGCTTTATTCATTTCTTACATATTAGGTCATTAAGAATTGTCCATAACAATTTGTGTTTTACCCGCTTTCTTAATTTCATCATGATAATCAGTGCTCGAATTGGTATTGTACGCAGGCTGCGGAGTCCGCTTTAATTTTTTTCATACATTTAAGAGTTCCGCTTCATATCATTGAGCTAGAAACGCGTCCCCATATTTGATTTTTTTTTTCATTTATTATTTATAGCAAATAAATTGTTATTTTTTTTTATCAAGGAACGTTCATAGTCATTCATCACCAACAGTCGTTACAATAGGTAGGTACGGGTAATATTGCATAGCAGCATCGACTTGTCAAACATATTTTATTTTCATAGTTGTATTATAAGTAAAATCATTTAATACTCTAACTTGGAAAATAGGTTATCATCGATGATTATAAATGACAATACGAAAAAAGTGGTGCATTCAAAATTAATCTGTACATGGATATTAATGTTATTTAAAAAATAATTTCCATTTTAATCTTAAATGATACACTTCATAGATACGCTTTCTGATTAATAAAAACCTATTTAATATTTAGGTAATTTGTCTAGAATCTAGATGATAATATGAATCAAAACCATTTTCGCATAGGTAGATAATTTTTTCACATACAATTTGAAATACACTGTATATACATTTCTATTGTTAATGTGTTATCACTTATTTTTTAGCTCCAGATATTTGTTAAAAAAACTTACCAATTTGGATATGTAGAGAAAAATCAATGTCTGATTCATAAAATATTTATAACAAAACTGTTAAATTCTAATTAACAATCTAAGACTGACGTCACATTTAAGTATTCTAAACCAACATTCAAAAAAACTTTTAAATTACTCAAAACTATACGATAACGTTTCATTTAAAAATCAAATATTGATAGACTATTATAAACCTACTAAAATTATCTATGAAAATTTGAAATTTGTTTGTTCGTTGATTAATATTATACTATATTTATAATATAGGTTCAACAAGTAAGTTGCAACAAAATATGAATATAATAATAATATTGAAAAATATAAATTTAGAGTTTTCTTCCAATTGTAGTTTGAGTTAAGGTAATCAAAAGCATTATACTTTTTATATTATATATTAGTACCGTTTAATATTTTTTCACAATAATCATTATATTCCTTATTTGAATTATTACTATTCTTTTCAATTATTAGTTTCTTCAATACTTCATCGCAGGTTGGTGCAGTTGCAATCCAATCTTTTGTTGAGGCCGTGGAGTTGTAAATTTGGAGGAATTCCAATACAATACCGTTGCTCCAACCAAATCCGTCCTGGATTATATACTCCCCTGTACTTTTTCCTATTTGGCCACCTTCATCCACTCGGTACTGTCAAAACATTTGGCAAATTAGTGTACACGATAACCAACGACAATATGATTTATTTAAATAAGTCTACAGATGTAGTAACAAGTGTTAAAAAAATGTACAATCTACCAGGAGTTAAAATCAAGGCTGGGCAAGTTAATGATTTTTTTTAACTCAGTTAAGTTAAGTTAATATGCACCAATAACAAAAAGTTAAAATTTAAAAGTTAATTTAACTATAGGTTAACTCAGTTAAGTTAAAAGTTAATACACACTTTTTGTTAACTTTTTATTCAGTTAAAAAAAAGTTAATTTGTTTATATAACGCTAATATACATAATTTTTTCCAAACCAAAACTAAATTATAGACTATAGTGCTTATATTTTATACAGTGTTTCCATATTAGTTAAATTCGAATTATATACATTTTTTACTTTAAACAATTCACGGTAAATATTTTTTGACATGAAAACGAGATATACTGAAGTAGTGAAATATGATAAAATTAAAACAAAATAAACTAACTTAACTTACTTCTTGAAATGAAAAATTAACTCGTTAATTTCACGTTAATTAAAAAAGAAATTTAGTAAGTTAACAGTTAAGTTAATGAAAATCCAAAATTAACTAGTTAAGTTAAAAAGTTAATATAAAATTAACTTATTAACTTAATTTTAACTTTTTAACTCGTTAATGCCCAGCCTTGGTTAAAATACTATGTCCCCTGAAAATCAAAGTGTGTCCCCTGAATGACAAATGTGTATCCCAAGTTTTATAACGTGTTTTTTTAGTTTTGTAGAAATAACAAACATTAATCATTTAATATTTTTAATTTACTAATTACCTAACTCACTCCCAGGGTAAGTGGGGGGGAGGTATTTTATGTGACAGCCCCCTTAAGTTTTTTTTACTATAGAAAACTGTCAAAGCCCGAAAGTAACAGTGAAATTAATAAGTGTGTGAAATCAGATGTATTTTAGGCCCTGCAGTCTACAATTCACGTGAAACCGGCCTATCAGTTAAACCACCTAAACCATTTACAATTACTGTCTTGCAGACAAATCAATATTTTTGTGCTCACATTTTTTTAACAATTTTAAGCATTTTTCTCAAATAATTATATACCCCTATAATGATTACGATCGTCGCAAATTATAAATATAAATTGATAGTCAAAGACATCTTAATGAGATGTACTTATTTATAATAAATCAAAATAATATTGATTATACTGCACAGTATCCCCTTTCCACCCGATAAATTGTGTTATTCAGTTATATCATCAAATCTGACTTACTTTTTCATACATTTTGGTTTCATTATAGAATGGCACGTAGTTCGTGCACAACCACTTATAGGCGATTTCAGAGGCAATTTGTTTTGCATCCTTGTGTCCTGTGTTTTCTAAAGCCATAACTGCAATGTATTGAAGTGGGGACCATGCATTCGGCTGGTCCCACTGTTGGTCGGATTCCCTGAGGGTGGTTGGTATACCCCCAGGAGTTTTTAGTATTTCTGTTCTATTCATATACTTTATAACCCTTGTTACAAGGTAATCCTTATTGTTTTTTGAATAACAACCAGTCCATAGGGGCGATATATTTGTGGGGTAAAAATAGTTGCGTCTAATATTATTTATCATGTCAAAGTCTAGCCAAGCACCGACTTCCTCGTCCCATAAAACGGCGGTTACTGCTTCTTCCCATTCTAAAGAAATACTTTCATACATCGATGCCTTGACGGTGTTATTCATCACTCGGTAGAAATCACTCAATGTCTTTGCGTTCCAATACAGTAATGCGTTAAGTTCAACCGGGACGATTGACCTCGTTTTTGTATTTATGAGGTCTCCTGCAATCATACAATAATATCAGTTATTGTATTCAACGTTTTTTACCACATCATAACCTAAGACAATACCTATTATCCAACATAGTGAAACTTTATCTCACTCCCTTACCCATTTTATAATGATACACACGTAAAATATATTTACATATTTAATACATCGCTCGTTTACCATAGAGTTCAAATATAACATTTTTTAATGTAAATTAGATAAAAAAAATAAATATAAAAATAATAGGTAACAAAATTAAATCATTTTCCAACCAATGTGGGGAATATGAAAATCATATTATATTATCTTGATCAGAATTGAAGAACCTAATTATATTTTATTCATTGAGACGTCGTATACTATCAAATTCGGGATCAAGGTTTAATTATGTGTAATGTGTATAACAGATAAAAATAAAATAAAACTAATATTATGCTTCATCATAGGCACAATTTCAACTTTTGACTTGGGGGGGGGGGGGCTGAATATATTAAAGGCAAGCAGACCATTGCAACATAACATTGCCGCAAAAATACTTGCAGTAATAATGGTTTAGAAAAATTTACTCCGTAGAGTCATAAAGTAAAGATAAAAGTATAGAATCTACTATAATTCGAATAAATCTTTAGATTCTATACATTAAATATGTAGTAAATGTTACTATGTTGAAATCGTGCACGAAAAGAGAAAAAAGTTGAAAACCTATTTGAAGGCTATGAAAATGTATTAACTATACTTTACATTTTATTTATGACGTGCATATATATATATATATTATATTCATTTTATCCAAGATTAATTTGTCATCTGCGTTAATTTACATACCTACTTCGCTCCCATTTTTATAAAATTTGAAAATTTTCAGAAATACAACTTTGATAGGTATGTATTTACAACCTTTATAATATATTTTATGATAATGTTATAAGTAACATATTTTATTCGTCAATTATAAATTCTATTATAGTATTGGCTATAATTTTTAAATTGCCATTTAAATTAATCAAATATTTTTAGCCTACAAATAATGTCACACCAAGTTATTGAAATGAGATAAAAATTAAAATATATTTGACTTTATGATCATTAACATTTTTCAATAAATTAGTGATATTTTATTATTTTTTAAAGCACATGATATTTTTGAAATAAAATAAACTGAATTATAGACAAATATTGTTTATATTTTCTTCCACTGAAACGCTTTAAAAAAAATAAGGAAAAATGGTCTTGAATAGATCAACATAAATAAAATAAAAACGTTTACGTGAAGAGTAAATATTTTGTTTAAAATTTCATAATGTTCAAGTAGTTATTTCTCGTAGTAGGTATGTATTAAGTACTAATACACTGCAGTTGATTTTTATTACCTTGGTGAATACCGATATCGATAATTTTTTTGTCATCTCTATCTCAAATGAAATCCCATTGAAGTAATAATATTAACATTATATTATAACTACATTAAGAGGATGCTAAAACTGAAACTATTTGTTATGTCCATCTTACAAGTACATAACATTGAAAATTTACGCTCAGCAGTTCACGTGAATAATAGGTCAGTTCACTCTAATTTTTAAACTAACGGAGCCAAACGTGATAATATGCTGAGCGTAAATTTGTTATGTTACGCGCTTTTAAGACGGAGACAACAAATGGCCATGTAGGTGCAATACTCAATATCTCGCAACTATTTCTGTTTCCCCGAGTTCTAACATAACCAGATTTACCCTATTTGTATACACTTATAACTTATAACTACCTATATGACTATATTATACCATGCATACCTAATATATAGTAATACCTATTATACATCAATAGAAAATAATCATTTATCTGCACAAATCATTAATATTCTTGGACATTTTTATGAATTATAATACCCATCTAATACATCAGAACGCAACAAAATTATAAATAAATTATTAGTACACAATTAATAATTTAACTTAATTTAATTAAATCTGTATAAAATTAGCTCGAAGTTAACACGTTAAGTTTGTTAAGAATACAACAGTTAAGTTAAAAATTAGTTACAAAACAAATGAAAAAATTATCTAACTAAGTTACTATTAAGTGAAAATTTTAAGTTAATTTTAATTTTTAAGTCGTTATAATGTCTAGCCTATAGGCTTTAATAGGTAATATATGATGCTTGGTACGATTTTTAAACTATAGTTGACATACCAAATTATCATTATTTTATTCAAATGGATTTAGATTTATATTTGTGACAAATACCTAATCAACAATTTTAAATACGTATATTTCTGTAAAAGTAATGTAAATATGAAATTAATAATTATAAATCCAACATGCATTGGTAGTTTGTAATATTTAGGTAGTTTTTAAGTATTCCGAATGAATTATTGAATTTAACACTACATACTAGATTTTTTATGTTAACTAGTTTGGATCAAATGTATTATATAGTTATAATTAAGCAATATTTATAATAGGAGAGCTACAATTAATGCTCGAATCAAATTTATAATTAAATAACGATATAATGTTATATAACATATTTGTTAGAGCTATATACATTAAGAGGCTGTCAGCGCACTATTTGCTTTCTCTCTCTGGCTCACACGCAACATAGACAAAATGCATTTACGCAAAATCATTTTTTTTATGTGTTTAAGTAATCTTAGAGTTAAGTCACCCATGACAAAAAAAGATAGAGAAAAATACTTTTGAGGGAATGACATATCGTTTTGTCTAAATATTTTATCAAAACAATTTAAACATCATTTAAATTTACAACATTTTTTAAAGTTATTCACCTTCATTTGTTCCATTCGTGATGAACCAGCGACTCGAAAAATCCCAACCGGATTCCGCCGCCGCCTTGATTTCAGAATAAAAACTTTCTTTTTCACTTTCAGTCTTGAAGTGTTTTGTTTTATTTAAGTCTTCCCTGTTATACAAAACATATTTTGGTATTATAAAAATTTGAAATGTAGATATTAACTAATAACCCAAATTAAATATGTATGATTCGTAGGCAAATAGGTAGTACCTAATATAGGTCAGTCCCACAGAAAAATTAAATAAGTTTGAAATGATAACAAAACGTGAATTATTAATTCCACCCATGCTAGTGTTCAATCAGAAATAATCAGTAACATCAATTAATATTTATAAGCCCACATATTAAATTTGAGATAACTTCTATGAAATACAAAACTGAATTTACCTGTATGATTCCGGACGCGGTCCTGTTGTATAATCCTTATAAACCGCAAGGGTGTAGTTTTTCCCATTTTTATTTATTGTCACGTTGTGCTTTGTTATCCAATATTGGAACTCAATTTCCAATGTATGAATATTATCGATTACTAATTGGAAATCATTTGTTGCATCTATGTAACTTTTCATCATAGGTATTATCATGGGGGGTTGAGATCGCTTTGCATAATAAATTCTACCACCGTTTGGAACATAACCAAAAGTTTTAATCATTGAGATATAATTAACTATCATACCTCTTGCAGTAATATGCATGTCGCATATTAGTAAACCTCTAATTATCCAGAAAGAATCCCAATAATAGATTTCACGGAATCTACCGCCTGGTATAATAAATGGATGAGGGACGTAAATCAATGAGTAGTTTGAGGGCTTTAAGCGGACGTCATTTTTGATCTTTCTACCGAGATCTAACCATTTATTATTTAATCCGTATGCCCAACATTTTAAATCATTATCCTTAATGCTATCAAACATTTTTGGATTTTTAATCCAATCAGTAGGTTTCCATATTTCCAATTCAGAATCTTCTTTTTCGAAACAGTCGTTGATGGTTTTATTCAGTTTTACATTGTTTGGATCTTTGCTCCAATCTATTTCATTGAAGCGGCTTTTAATATCATCTAGGGTGCATTTAGTTTTCATGTCCACGAAAGTCTTAGAATCATGAAATATCTTAGACATCTGTACGGTATGCAGAATAGATCCGTGACAGAAAATTTCACTGAAACAAAAATATATTAACAAAAATTTAAATGTTTTTAATTAATCTACTATGTAATATTAATTTTATCTTGATAATATTCACTGTAACTAAATTTAAATGTCCTTTTTCAAACTATTAACTAATTTTTTTATATAAGACATTGTGTCATTTATGAAGATAATCCTTCTTCAAGTTTTATGGTATCAAACAAAAACTATAAATACATGTTGTACAAAAACTTTAAAAAACAAAGTGTATATTGTTTAAAAAAAAATATCTGGAAAATCTAGCTCAATATAGCCTTTATGTATTTATGGGTGTGGCTGTGAAGGCTGTAATGTGACCGCCTGAAATGTAAGAGAACATGTTTAAAAAGTGTTTTATTTATGCATACCATTACGTTATTTATTTCAATTATTATTTGTTTGGGTGCATTATCTTTCAAAAAATCAGTGACAAGTGACAACTAATTAATGAGCTAAAGATAATAATATGATATAGTCCCATATAATATAGAGTATAGGAGTGTATATAATATTATGAATCACTGCATTAGTATATGACATAATATGATATATTTATATTATATATAAATAGGCAGGTACCTACTATCTATAATCGTGCATGATTATAACGGAAAAAGTAAAATTCACCACAATAATGATAATAACAGATCATAAAATACTAATAACATGTTATAAAAGTTTATATTATTGTTCAATAATATGCGCACGGGATATTCTACAACACACTCCGTGACTCCGAGGAATGGCCCTGTATAACATTGGACGTAATTTATTTTTTATAAAATTACTCATTATTAATAAATTTATATCATTGAGCTTAAATGCACAACGATATTACACCTTTTAAATTTTAAATTTTGTTTAAAATATTAAACAAGTTATATACCTAGGTACGAGTAATGAGCATCTTAATGTTAAATTATAAAGAAATTCGTCAATAATACAAAAAAAAATTTAAATATTTTGCTGTTAAATTAATATAATATACAAACATAATTGGTGTAGGTAAGGCATTAAAATTGAATACGGAGTTCTTCATAGATAGTAAAAACTATCTATTTATTATTATATTTCTTAGTGAAACCCAAAAATCTAACCAAAAATATTATAACAATTTTCTTTTTTAGACATTAATTAATTTAAAATGATGAAAAAACTAAATTTTTAAATGAAGAATTAATTATTATTTATTGTAATTTAAAAATAATAATCGTGAGAACTTGAAACTTTTACGTAGGTATATCATTTGACTTTATATACACAATGGAATTTAAGATATCGTTAGATTAATTTTAAGCTAACTGTTACTTATTTATTTATTACTACTAATTTAATACTATCTTAGTAAACCTTGCTAAAATTCAAAATAATTATTCAGTCATATTTCAGATTATTCATTATATTATTTTCTATATAATTAAAATCGAATAAATTATTTATTTTATATTTCATATTTAATAGGTATTAAAATAATACACATTTTTATTCATTTATTTATATTTTAAAATACAATTATTAAAAGTGTTTTTTTTTTTTTCAAATCCATTAAAAATAAAAATATGACAGTATACCAAATAACGTATTAAAAAAAATTTGCGATCGCTGTGAAAAAAAAAATTGAGTCTGACCTGACCAATTTTAATTCTGTAAAAATCTTAAGGTTGACTGACATTAATTTCTAGAAGTTAAGTAAAATTGTGTACAATTTGCACATATTGTTTATTATGATATTTTTTTTAACCGACTTTATAGGAACACCTTAAATAAAATACAATATTATTGAAAACACAAAACGATGTATTGCTGTAATATAATTGTAATTGTTATAGTATAGAGTATAAAATATAAATATATTCACATGAATATCAATCAGATATTTATGTTTAATTTTTTTTTGGAAGGATTAATGCCGGATTGCATGAACAATGACTAAAAACATTTATTGAATCAATAATTGTTACTTAAACATGAATTAGTGGCCCGTGGATGATTGGTTAAATTTTATTAAACGATTAAATGAATCAATATTTCATGCAACCCAGCATAAGAGTATCTACAGTATAATATAAAATGCACCTACCTATATTAAAAAACTTCCATTCAGGTGGTGATAAAATAAAATAAAATATTTTTCAGAATTTGCCAAAAAATTATTTTTGAATACAAATTATATATTATAAGTTTATAACTAATAGCTTATAAATGATAAATATTTATATTTTTTACATTTAAACATGTGAAATCTTTTATTATCATAGAATATCATTTAAGACGGGGTTTATTTCACAAAAAAAAAAAAATTTAAATGTATTTTATAAAAAATTCTAATTTTTTTTTGGTTTTATAATGATTTAACAACTATACATTTATTTAATTTTGTATATCAAATTAATTTGTCTTAAGTAAACTAATTATTTCTATCATTAACTAGGTAATTCAATATCATTTAAATTAACAATATTATCAATATATATGTCCTGATGAACAAACCCGGTGAGTACCATGTCCATGGCGAAAAAAATTATAATTTTCATTTCTAACAAGTGCCATTTAAATTGTAAAAGACAATATAATTACGTTAAAAAAAATAGAATATTAAATTATAAATATACTTATACCACCAAAAAAAAAAAAATGATAGACACAAAATTATTTGGTTTAAAAAATCTTAAAATTGCTGTCTTGATCCAAATGAACGCAGTTAACGGAATTCAAATATAATAAAATTATAATTTAAGACCTGTTTTACCTGTCACACGCCGGATAAGTTGAAATATTTTCCGACGAACTCAAAGTTCCAAAAGTGAAAAAGACTTGGAATATCATAAAATATTTGTTGTCCATCATCTTGCAGCAGTGTGTACTTTTTTTCGTTTGGCTTACTATGTTGACAAGTTCACTGTGAAACTCACAGCTACCCACAACGTAGTCCGACTCTTTATATGATACATTGATAGGTACCCCACTATACTGACGTAATTTAAGGAATTTGGTGGGATAATTTTATTTTTTGTCATTCTAACCAAAGATTAGATTTACTATATAGGTATCTGTAGTTTAACGTCATATCTGAGCTAAATTTTTAATATTATATTATACCTATATATTTGATAATAGGTAGGTACCTACAAGAGGTGCCTGTATAAAAAAAACAATGCTGTAATTTTATGTGGTATCTCCGTTAAAAACATTTTACCTAAGTATTTATATATAGAGTTGTTGACCGAACGTGCTTATCCAATTTTTTTCGTATGATTGTAAATTTATTCAAATTCTTATTTCGGGAAATTTTTTTTAAATACTTACGAATTTTATACCATTCGTAAAAAGTTTTTTATGGCGGTTAAACTTCCTTTTTTTACAAATGAAAGCTACTATTTTACTCTAACTGATTGTGGAGCAGAAAATTAAAAAAAAATACATATGTATTTAATTTAAAATATCTAAGTAGACACTAGATGGACAGTAATACCTATTAGTACCTATACATAAAATACGAGAGACTTTAACGTAGTTAACTAATCAGCCCCTTTATTTCGATCGCTGTCCGCCTGGGGAGTCAAAATCATAGGTTAGCCCACTCAAACCCCCCTCTTTCCAAAATTCAAACGCCACCTTTCCATCTTGAAATGTAATATTATCTGTATAACTTAAAATATTTAAAAAAATATATAAAAAAACTTTTAGGTTTTTATACTTAAGTTTAGAACAACTTATATCCACGTGACCCCGTCTGTCCGTTATTTACCGTATATGTAGTTACAATTGTTGATATTAAGATATTTATTTATTATGTATAAGTATTTAATATAATATGTAGATTCATACTAGACAATTTACATTATCGGAAAAATATTATTAAGAAATGTGATGTTTTATTTCGAGGTTTGAATCTTTACAAAAATATATTATATTATAAAATATTTCAAATAAATATAATGTGCTTTAAATGGGTTTTTCTTAACAGTACATCAAATGTACCTAATATAATTTATAAATTGTAACTGAGAGATTTTATTAGATGTTTAAATATGCTTGTCAACTTCCTTAGGGTGCTACATTGCACTGATTTCATATCTATGGACCTGCATAACAATTAAACATTTAAAATATTTACGACCATATTTTTACTTAAACGAATTCTTCTATTAAAATTCTTAATCAACTTAGTCTAGTGTTCAAAATATCATACCTAGCGAAATCGTGGACAACAGTTATGCGAGCGAGAGTGAAATATTCGAAATATTCGGATACTTATCAAAAAATCCTAATACAATTTGTATTGTGTCATTAAATTAAATACATTCTATAATTAAAAACATACTCATAAAATACAACGCTTCCCTTCCATGTAGTATATCCGCAGAAAGCATTTAATGTTATAAGCCAAATATTCACAAAATACCTTGGTTATATTTTATGAGCGATTCATATTTTTGTGAAATTAATGTTATTAAATTACAATAAAAATTTATTTTACCATTAAAAACTAAACAACATATATACTAAAATACTTTTTTATATAATTTTATCCATTGACCTATAGTTTTATAACAATATACTCCTATTTTGTTTGTAAGATAAATTAATATTTTGAATAGTTCTAATTTTCCCATACACTTATATTATACATCTGATATTTAAAAAAAAATCTTATGAAATATATATAGAAAAATACTTGTTATTATTATAGGTACGGCATGTCATCCCATATAACTATAAGTATTTTTAAAGTTGAACTTCTCTTCGTAGGTACTTGGCCAAAATAATAATGTAACGGTTGAGTGTTACGTAAGTAAAAACGTAAGTCCAGAGTCAATATCAGGGGTGACTAACTTATTTCTACGGTGGTCCGTTTTGAAACTTACCAAACTTCCCACACAAAACACATTTAAATACCCAATGAATTTTTGCACGCATTAACAATTAATAACATTCCTACTAAGTTGTAATATAACGTACTTTGGAAATTCTTAGATTTCGTTTTTTTTTACATACGATAACACAGCGGCACGTGGGTCTAACGTTAATAACGTATACCTACCTATCAGTCAAATAATCAACTTCTCGGAATTATTTTTTGCACCTAACGCTCGGTGAAGGAGACACGAATAAAATATTATATATGTATACCATACTCAAAATATTGGAAAATATTTTTTTCGTAATTTTATTATAAAAATGTAATGTAAAAACTATATTATATATTTTTTTATAATTACGCAGCTATTAGGGTCCGTAAAAAATGTGTTTGAGGTCCGGATGCGGACCGTGGTCCACCAGTCAGTGATCCCTGGTCTATATTGTAGAATATAACTATAGGAAATAATAAATATTCAATTTATTCACAATGATCATAATTCATTGAACACATCTATTTTCGACCAAAATCATACTATTCCCATAAATATTTATTAAAAATATAAGCCGTATTTATAAACATTTTTATTTTTGTCATGGTACAAATACATATACGCGATAATTCCCGTCACAATCATACTCGATGACCATCGATTAAATAATTAATGACATCATTATATATGTATGTTTTTAGATTCTGAGTGGAACGATGAATATATTGATTTTACAATGTGTGTTTTTTTTTTTTTATTATTATTTATTTTAATTTATAATGAAATTACAAATTTTAATTTTAATAAAATAAATAAATGAAATATATTGATCATATTATTGAAATGTAATTATGAAGTAGTAGATTATAAATTGTTCAATTTAAAATATATATTTTTGATTCTGAGCGAAGCGCCGGAACGATTATTGATCTTACACTGATGTGTGTATTTTTTTTATTTGGGGGGGGGGGGGGGGCAGTAAAAATGCTTCAGTTATTTTCAACAACATATTTTCTGATAGGAAAGTAAATCTAGTTGATCATTTAGGGCCGTAAAAAATAAAAAATTCCGAATAGTTTCCTATCAAATGAAGAAAAACTGAGACTTTTACGCAAAATCGGTTTCTAACAAAGGAAGGTTTAATTTTATAACCAACAAATCTAAAAAAAATTGATAGTCGGTCTTCAGTCATAGTTGAGCGAAGGTATATTTTGAACAAATCCAGATTAAGGATCAATTAGGCCCCGTGTTTTTCGAATTTAGATACATTATAATATAAGTTAATAAGTTTAAGCACGATTTCGTATGCGCTTTTTTTACTTCAATACTCAATCTTCATGGCTGTTTATACCCCTACATCATAATAAACTTATATACATATTACATTTATATAATTATATTTGTAATTGTATAGAAACATTCTTGAGCCTGTGTACATTTTATTAATTATTATTAGGTATTTAATATTATTTTATTATTGATCATTGTACATAATCAGGGGCAGATCATCTCAAGTATTTTCTTAAAAACAGAGAGCTGTCAGAAATTATACGACATATTGTTAAAAACTGTTTTCCTAGATTTTCTTAGGTTATAATTTTAATAATAAAAACGAGACGGGTCCTTGGAAGTCAGCAGTATTTTTATTTCTAAATCGGTAATTACAGAGGATAACACTATTAATAGTTTACTTTGTTATAAAAAATTTAAAATATAAGTGGATATTTATTATTTTATCAATAACTATATTGAGTATTGACTCCACAATAGTGTTAGTAGGTATACAAATAATGGGAAGTATAACTCCATGCTTTCCTTATTCCCACTGACTTCGACTATATATACGCACTTGACAACTTAAGAGTTAACTGATTTCAAAATACTGCCGATTGCTATACGTATATAATACCTGTATGTAATACGGGTAACAATTAGTAGTATAACATACTAATACAAATTGTTTTAGTTAAATTTTAGTATTTAGTAATTTTAGTCAAAATCGTACAACGCTGGCCCAGCCACAAAATTTACGAATCACTATGTGAATAGTTATAAACTATGTATGTATACCTTAACTTTTAATAAATCTTAAGAATATTATATTTAATAATATATTATAATATATTCGTATGGTAACAAACAAACACAATTTTATAAAAACTAATATGTATGCTAAATATAGAAAAAACCTATGAATATAAAATTAAAATTAAGTTTAATAATTATAGATCATATATAATTCAGTTCCAGTTGGTAAGTTTCGTCTTACTGTCATCATAATTGGAGAGGGAGTTATTATTAAGCATTTACCTACATCGTTGGTGGGGTTGTGCGGGTCGTTCAAAGTGCCTTCGAATGCATGTGAATGAATATGAAAAACATCAATCTGAATTTGCACATATTTGACGGTGAATCCAGCACTTTTAACCACGGCTTAAAACCGTTATCAATAAAGCCGGCAATCGTTTAATTTTGATATTTTGGTAACCGGTAACCGTTTCTTTAAAGATATTTCAAACACCGGTTTTTAAAAATAATTTTTTTTAATTTTTTAAACATATTTTTAAAACAGTTTATTTAGGGCATTCGTGGGTTTATAACATAACTATTATTATTACAAAATCAAAAACTTAATATTCTTTAATTTGGTCGATTTCCCTCAATTGAAATATTTTTTTTTTTCAAATTGCTTTAAAGTTTTAAACATCTGATCAAAATAATGGCGATCTTAATAAATTAAATAAATAAATTGCATAAAAAATTTTATTTTTATAATTTTCTTGTTTATACTGTAGAAAACCAAAATTAAATATAATAACTTTCCAAGATGACACTAAGAGTGATACATTGACACATGTGATTACATAATATGATATTCAAAACAAATAAGCAATACTCGACGGCAATTAATTGGGGAAAAAAATATAAAAATAGCTGGAAAATTAAATTCAACTTTAATGTAATCATGATTCATGACATAATTCAAGTATTAAGTTCCACGAAAAAACCGTTAATTTTTTTGGTCGGGAATAGGTTTTGGTTATAAAACCAGGATTGAAAATATGAGGTAACCGCTTTAATGTTAACATTTAGATATTTACCTTGATTACCGATAATCAATAACCGCTTCCAGCATTCCAAAACTAAAAGCGGTTATCGGTTTTCGGTTCTCAAATTTACAGTTTTTTACCGGTTTTAAGCCCTGCTTTTAACTATCGACATCTAAATAAAAAAAAAAAAAAAAACAGTAGGCTTAACTTGGATATTTAACTAACTTTGCATTCCAAATCAGGTACCTAAAGTCGTATAAAATTATACAAAAGTTTCGTTATTGAATATAATTTCTTATTTAGGTTGTATGATATAAAAATAGACTATATTTAACAGGTTATATTATCTAAATAGCATAATTTAAATGAGTATTACCTATTACCGATACCTGCAATATAATAAATCGTATGAGACAATCATACATACTATTGATATCATTAATACATTTACAATTAATATACTTAAATTTGTATGTTAATTTATACTTATGAGGATTCCTGTAGTATAAAGGTGTGGTTATCTAGAGGGGTGGCTACTAATTGCGTGCCGAGGAAAAATTTCTTCCGAATTGCGGCCTGAGTTATTTTGGGGTGTATACGAATTGCGGCCAGAGTTTTTTTGGGTTACACACGAATTGCGGCCCGAAATTTAAGATCAAATTAATTGAAATATGTAAATTAAAATAAAAAAAGCCTCATTTTCCTTCACATTTGTATTTAGACTTAAGACTGTCTGCAGCATCAGTAGATACTGCAGGTAGGTTAAAAATTATGTTTTGCTTTTATTTAAAAATGTTGCACTGGTAAAAACGTATATGATATTTTAAAGTTAACAATGTTAGTATAATTGAGTAAACTTCATTGGTATTATGGCACTGGTAAAAACTTGTAGGATAGTATTTGTTTAAATTCAAGTTTGTCAATTTGGTCTTCTTTTAAACATTCCTGATAAATATTTCTTTTTCAATTATATTTGTTCTGCAAGTATTTAAGTTAATTATATTATGTTGTACTAATCTTTTTAGTATATCAATGTCGATCAACATTATTTTTTACATTTTTATGGAAACGAAATATGGATACTGTGATTATATTTTATCAGTCAAGATGAAATTATCTTGAATTAAAAAATCCCGGGCCGCAACTCGTCTGTATCCAAAATAAACTCAGGCCGCAAATCGGATTAGAATTTTTTTCGTAGTTATCTTTGGGACGCAACTAGTATGCAGCCATCTATAGGGCCATCCGCGGTTGGTAATCGACAAATTATGTGACAGTACCCGAGTGTGTCCGTTGTCTTATCGATCAGTTAATTTTCGGATATTATAAAATGTTGTCTAAGACTAAGAAAAGAATGCAGCGTGTTACACATTTATATAGACATATAGAGTATTGATAAAAAAGCAGTAGATATATCATATATTAATATGCCATGGATATAGGTAGGTACCTATACTTCATATTTTTTTAGTTATTTGATTTGAATTTTCACATATTGCGTGTTTACTTAATTTCATAGCTAAAATGACATACAGTATAGGCCTACATGAAAATGTATTCAACGTCTTTGTGTCTACTGTCTATCATAATTGACTTTACACTAAAATAATTTTATAAAAATTAATTATGTAATTTTTGTGACGATATAAGATTTTTGAAAACAATTATACAAAAAGCACCAAAACTAAATTAAATGGAGATACTCTATTTGTAAAATTAAATTTTTTTGCGCTACACTAATGTAAAATTCAGTACGTACCATCTACTAAAAAATCAATAATTATGTATTATTATTTATTTTATGCCAATTTTTAATAAAATTGAAAGCAATGTTGAGAAATATGAAACTTAAAAATAAAAAAACTAATTTATCTCTTTTGGAAAGCAGTATATACAGTGGAGAGTTAAACAAGTTACAAATATGCCAAGTAATGATGCATAATAATTAATAATGTACTAATATAATATAACTAATTATATTTCAGATCGTTATTGACTGACTATTGAGAATATCATATTACATATTTTACTAGGGGACCCACTGGGTACCACCCACTCACCTATTTAAGAAAAATCTGAAATTACCGTTCGCCACGCCACTGAGTATATAGGTGTACAATTTTACAGCTGTACAATTTTCAAAGAAATTTCCAATTCATATATTATCATTATAGTATTTTACCGATTAGGTATGGCTCATAAATATATACATACCTACGACATAAATCATAACATAATAAAAATCGTAGGTAGATAGTCGTAGTATAATACACTATATACCTAATCATAATTTTTGGTGATAATATATTAATATACCTTCTATATTCACAATGAAGATACAATTATATTGTCACGCAATTTTAATGTAAAAAAATAATGTGGTCAATATTGTTCAACTCTCAAGTTTTTATTTTTAAGAAAAAAATAAAAGGACACTATACCTATATTTGCCATTATATAGGTACACATACCGATAATATACTGGCATACATTTACTTATATATACAAACATTTTAGATTATGAGCGGAGCGAGGGATCTATTGGTTTTACAATGGTGTTTATTACTTTTTTTTTTATCATGTATACAAAATTTCTACCAGAACGAGTGCTTCGATTTCAACATATTGTATCTTATATTTAGAAAATTGGATCAAGATGGTCCTTTAGAGATATCATTTTTCGATTTTCTCAATAGTTATTTAATACCACGGGAAAAACCACCGACAAATTACAAAAAAACCGCTAAAAATGGGATTTTAATTTCCAACGCTTTGCTTATCACCATACAAACGAATAAAAATAAAAATAACGATTTTAGTTATTTTTGTAATTTATAATATTAAATCAACTTACACGCTATAATAAAATATAATAACAATATAAAGTATCCAGACTGATAAACCGTCTCCACTCAAAATCGTTTTTCGTAGGTATACAATTATATGGTATCGTTGAATTCATATTTAATACAATCCATTATACCAGTGGTTTTCGACCTTTTTGGGTCCATGCTCCTTTTGATTTTGAAACCAAATATACGGCTCCCATACGCAAATTTAAAACAAACAATTTTACATTATTCAATCTAACTTTATTCAATGACGAAATATGTCAATCGGCCGATCTATCTCACACATACCCATGTTCGTATTGATAATTTCTTACATATTGGTACCTATTTTAACAAACAGTAATGATGCCTCTTTAAGTAATAAATGAATGTTATCTCTCTTATTATAACTGGCATTATTATTTGTTGAAAAAACATTGTCAGCCATTTCACCCACATTTACAATTTCGGAAATACTATCCGATAGTGATTGCTTATAATATTGTTTTTTATTTATATAAGTGCGTGTGTTTGTAATATATATTTTATTAGTACAACACTAAACTGCAAGGTATTTGACACCACCGTAATGCGTAATATACTATATTATATCTATACTCGTAATATTATATCATACGGTAGGTACTGGTGAACCAGCGCAGAGCGCTCCTACTATAATATATAATTGAAATACCACGCGATGAGGAAATTAATAAACGAGCGCCTTATAACGTCGCAGACTTTTTCGTACAAATTACTTAATTAACCGAACCACGTAAGTACTGGACTTTTGGACCGTGCCCTATATGGTTATATTATAACACAAAGCCAATAAGCCTTGAATTCATATTCGAGTAAGAATGAAGTGTCCCCCACCACCAATAATGTTGTAGCGTTATGCATATTATATTATAGACTATATTATGTGGTATATCTGATGGGTAACAATATAATATGAAATTGTAATAAAGACAAACATCTACTTGGAGAGCTTACATAACATTAAAATTTGACACTTGAAATTTGAGTCATTATAGAAATATACCTAATATATATAATAATATATGTACATAATATTCATACGGAGTCTGTATACTATTATATGATTTACTATTTAGTATTTAGTACCTAAAGATAGTTATAAATGTATATCTTATGTGGGTACCTGTATGAAACCTAACTAAGGAAGAAATTACAAATAAACATTCTTAAATAAGAAATGGATAGGTAGTATAAATGATTATATTTTAGATTAATTGTTTGTAAATCATTTAGTGATTTCCTGTAAAACGTATATATTAAAGGTATGTCCTTCGATGGTGTTATCAAAATATATAATATTTTTAAAAATACGTTAGTATATTTAGTATAGTGCTGATGAATATGGTATAATACTTATAATATTATAGATCATTTTATAATTAATTATGGAAATGATTTTTTACATACGCTTAAAGATAAATACTATTAGTGTGTCAACTTAGTAGTATTAACTTTATATAGATATATACATAGATATAATTGTAATTATTATAATACACAGTGATATTTTAATTTTTATGAGAGTTATGATATTTTTTTAAATATTTAAGTTTTCATATTGCTCATACCTTGCTTAATTAAGCATTTCAAAAAACCCTTTAGAAAACACAGATAATTTACTTCCTTTTATGTTTGATAAATAATCAATTTGCTCTAATATAACAGTAATTTAAAAGCTAACCGCACGAAATTAGAACTTACCAGTTCTTACAGAACATCTAAGAACCGGAACCTTTAGTGGAACCATTATATTTTTCACAATCGGAATTCATTTACATAAATAATAATTTTCTTAGTTCTTTAGGATTTTATTGGTTTTAAGAAATAAATGAAAATTTTCTTTAAATTTAGTTTTATTTTAACAAAAGAAACATAGGTGTGCATTTTTCATACCTATACGTATTTTTTTATTTTGATAATTATAATTTTTGCTCCAAAAAATCACGTTATACTACCGACATCGATTATTTTTATCTATAAAAATATTTTGGGTTGTAATTCTTCACTCGTAACATAACAAACGTACGAAAAAAAATAATACGTTTTTCCAACGAGTCATTTTGAAATACCTAACTTCGAATAATAAGTTATTTAGGTGATAATTTGTTTTGCGCAAAATACCGGCTTATCAACAAAATATGTTATCGAATTATTTGAATTTAGCCTAATACCTATACTTCTTTGGAAGGTATCTATATAGAAATTAGCTGACGTAATGCGCATGGCGAAAACGTCCAAAACTAAGAAAACAATATTATAATGTACAAACTACGAATTACATTAATATGAAATACCGTAGTAAACAATTGATTTAGAGACGTAATTATTTTTTTTTATAGACATTTTAATTTAAAATGTGGACACACTTATATTGAAACAGAATATGACAATTATTTTTCTTATTAAATCAGCTTTTTTCAGCACAATCTGTCGTAGTTTATACTTTCACATATAACCTATCCTTAAAATGAAACCTCAGTTTAATAATAAGTTATACATTTATAATATACCTACCACTTTGTAAGATAGCAATACACTAATACCCATGAGGTGCCCACCGGCCACCAAATTAGATTCAAATGTGTTGTTCGATTATTTCATCTTTTATGGTTTTTACATATTTGATAGAGAAAAATATCAAAAACTTGTTTGATTACGTCAAAAAAACTTGTGGCTGCCTATATTTTAGGCCAGAATCCGATAAGATGGTGCATACGTGTTTATTTTGACCAACACATAATACTGTGTTGTACTTGGTTCACCAACATAACTATAAAGTGAAAAATAAACTAAAATAAAAATAACAAAGAAATGTATTGCTGCCACCAGAGCTAGCTCAGGAAGTGACACAGAGACTGGCCTATTTCGACATACCTATAGGTAATGATGGACGTCGGTGGGCGTTAATAAATTCTACTGACTAGGTATACAATATTTATTGGCAGATGGTACAGTTATTATTTACGTTGTATTAAGTATCGCTTGACAGAAAGGCGTTTGTGACATTTTCACCATCTGACGTCTTTAAACCAAAAAATGCTTGTACAGTTGTACGTACGAGATCGTATACATTGGCGACATTCTAAAGTAATTCTATAAATTTATCAGACACGTAAATAACATAATAATATGGTAACATTAATAATCTCAGAAGCTCAACGCTAAAACTGGCAATGCTGGTAAGTTATTACGCATTTAAACATGACCATAATATATATTTTAATATTATATTAATTCTGTTCGGAATTTCGTCGTATTTCCCTATTTACGTACAAAACCGACTTGAACATAATTAAATTTTTTGATAATCGCACGTAGCTTGTTATCAAATTATACTAAAACCCGAAAAATATTTTGGCATTCGAGTGTAAGACCTTGTACCTACCTAATTAATATAAGCATAGGTACACATTACATGAACGTTTAATAATACCGACAAGATGAATTAAAAAAATTCATCATAAATATTATTACTATATTTACTAGGTACCTAGGCATCTAACTTTTATTAATTGATATGTTAATATCTATGCGCTATGCACAATATTAGATATAAATTAGGTTCGTGGTAAATAAATAGGTAGCTTAAATACAATAATTTAAAATATTAAATATATTTAAAATCATATTGTATATATAATAAATAATATTATATTTAAAATATTATGAATTTATGATACATTCCTATTAGGTAGTACCTATTTGCAGCACACTTTGTATAAATCTTTTATATAGCGCTACCACATCTGGCCAATGTATAGTACATCTAACCTAATTATAGTAAATAATATAAGATTTATATAGTATTATAACTTATAATAACACAAGGAGAAGTATCCTTCATTATTCATTTTTATTAAAATTATTAAATAACTCAATAGATTGACTTATTTTATTGGAACGATTAAATTTTCGAATTAATACCAAATCCTCGAGAAATCAAGAAAGTTTTTTAATCAATAATGTTTATAAAACATACTTAAAATCATCACCTATAAAAATACTGATGTCTATAGGAAACACTATGGATATTAATTTTAATTAATAATTAATTATGGCTGTACAATTATATAGCTCATAATATATTCGTTGTAATATAATTTAATTTTCAAATATAATAAAATTTCTACCAGAAGGAATGCTTCGATTTCAACATATAGTACCTTATATTTTAGCAAATTGAATCAAGATGGTATTTTAAAGAGGTCATATTCCCATTTTCTCAATAGTTATTTAATGCCACCTGAAAAACCACCGGAAAATTACGAAAAAACGCTAAAAATGGAATTTTAATTTCTAACGCTTTGTATATCACCATAGAAACAAATAAAAAATTATAATATTATAATATTAATTCAACTCACATGATAAAATAAATAATAACAATATAAAATATCCAGGCTGACAAACCGTCTCCACTCAGAATCGTTTTTCTTATACAATGATATTTTATCATTGAATTCAAGTCTAATAAAACCCATTATACAATGACCCACTTGTAACCTACTGTACAGCAGAGCGTCATCCACTTAGCTGCTTTTTTTTATTATTATTATTATGTCTACACTACTAAGTTTTATTCGCAGAAACTTGAAACTTGCAATAATAAATTATTGAATTACATTTTATCATATCAATACCCCATTCATTTGAAAAATGTTACTTGTTAGTTAACAAGTTAACGACTAACGAGTGATTAACTAATAATTAGTTATAACTTTTAGTATTTAAAGTTAAGAAATAATCTAAATGAAACGACATATGGTGAATAAATAAACAACCTGCATACCCATTATATTTTATAGTTACTGATAATTTGTTCACCTAATTAGATAAAGAAAATAAATAAATATTTTACATGTTAAACAAAAAATAAATTCCTTTGCTGAGTACTTCATATACCTCAAACGTAATTGAATTGGATTAAAAGTAGGTATTTGTTTTAAATGGTTGTATTCAAACTTTCTTCGATTTGGATCCAATAAGTACAAAAACCAAAGTAGAATTTGGTGAACAAAATTGAAAAATTGTATAAATTGTTTTATAAATGGGTAAAATCAACGAAATTGTAGTAAAATTGAAAAAGTCCAAAAATTGCACTTGAAAATGTGTACTTGATTATTATACCAACTAATTTGATAGGTATATTTGAAATTGTTTTTAAAATATTAAATTATATAATATCTACATATACTGTTTTTGTAAATACCTACTAAATATATATAGTTATAATATTATAGGGAACCGCTCTGCTGAACTAAGGAGGTACTAAATGTAGGTGTGGAGTGTACCTCGTAATTGAATAAGTCACTGTAATGTATGTATTAATTTTAAATTCAATAATGAATCATTGCTCACGACAAGAATTTTGAGCGAAGATGCTCTAATGACTACTAAATTATTTCACGTCATTTATTTTATTATTGTGTTGGTGGTTGATAAGATGTCACCGCCGGACACAATTAAAAATATGTATAATAATATGCTGAATAAGCTAATTTATCCAAGATCGGGTCAAGGTCGCGTTTCACGACCATCGATGTCCCGCGTGCCTTCCTTGATCCACCGGTCATTGCCGTATGTTGATTACCTAGCGATAGTATATATTATATAATAATAATATTATTATGATAAGCGCCGTTTTGTTGTTATACTATTATTTGAATTATTAGCGTATTGTTACCATCGATATTTCATGGAACAAATATTTATTATTTTATACTTATTACTTACACTTTTCAGCGTATTGTGATATTTTCACTTTCACTTTTTCCGTTCTCATATAATATACAGTCCACTATCATCGCACGGCCGTACATCGCCGGGTCAGTAACCGTACGCCAGCAACAGCCGGCAATACCTGACGACACTCACTACTCCGTCGATCAGTCACGGCTCCTCAAACCAGGTTGCCCCCTACACAATTAGTAATACGATTTGTCGAATTAATTTTTGATGAAAATATTGCATTTTAAACTTAAAAGTCCTTACTAATAATATTTTATAATAGTATTATTTTACAGCAAAATAACTACCTACTGTAAAATCGTCATTTTTGTTTAAATATTAAATTTTGACGAAATATGAACTTGTCTACAAAAAAGAAAATTCATATATTTTTAAGATTATTTTTTAAAGGCCCGTCATCTATATTATATGGATAATATTCTAACTTTTAAAATTGATAATAAATCAATTCTATAGAAATTTGGTGTTGCGTTTTAATAATTATTTCAAGAAAAGTCGGTAGACATTTTTAGTAAAGCTGAATGTTGAATTACGTTTTTTTTATATATTTCTATCTATAACCTTCCGTTCTCAAATATTTATTATTAGTATTAAATTTTGTTCACATTGTGAATTATCAATTATGTGTTTTTTCTGTTGTCCGCGTTGTATAAATCATTTATCTATAATAAAGTAAGACATTTAAACTCTTGCTAAGTAGGTAGGTGGTTATTAAAAAAATGAAATTGTTTGTTGATGTATTGTAGAATATTATTTTTGTATGATTTTTCGTAAACATGAATATTTAATTTATTAAATTCTGTTTGCCTCATAGTCATTATTTAATACTTGGTCGATGCTCTATTGAGTTTATATACAAGTTAATGTAAGCTTTTAACTTTAAATTTGCAGATGCAAATATCTAACTAACTATTCTCTAATCTCTATTAAATATCTAACTAATATTGAGTCCCTTTAAGTACCTACATTGTTTCAAGTTGTGCCTATATAGGTAAGTAGTGGTAATCCAGCAATCCGTGATATTTGGAATTCACTGTTCTATGCCTAAATGATTGGTGGCATTGGTGCTATATTTTATACAGTTAAGAGGACGCCACAACCGCATATGTGTTGTCTCCGTCTTACAAACGCGTAACATACCAAATTTACACTCACAAATTCAAGTTTTATGCCGTTAGCTGAAAAATTAGAGTGAATTGACCTATTATGAAACTTGATGGTAAGAACATTATCGGTGTTTTGTTGGAAGTTTTTTACGATAATTAAGTTTTTAAGAGAGTTATGAGCATTTTTAATTTACATTTATTATACACACTATAACTCACTTAAAAACTGAAATATCGTAAAAAAAACTTCCGATAAAACACAGATAATATTCTTACCATCGTCCATCAAGTTTTATCATAGGTCGATTCACTCTAATTTTTCAGCTAACGGCATAAAACTTGAATTTATAACCGTAAATTTGGTATGTTACGTGTTTGTAAGACGGAGACAACACATGCGAGTGTGGCGTCCTCTTAATGAAATGGTGTTACAGCTTAAAGATTTATTTGTGAATAGTAAAATAAGAATGGATTCCTATTGTATAGTATACCATAATTTATAGGTCGAGACTGAACATTTATCTGGAGTGAGTGTGCTAAATGTATAGTATAAAAAATGTCTGTACATTATTCCAGACCCATCTTTTAATATGAATAAAGGAGTGGTCTATTCATTCTTGTATTACCTATCTATATGTTTTATTCACGCCCACTTAAACGGCCGATAAGCAGATGCTCAATGCGTTAATTTATTCGTCTCTAATCTATATTTTGTAAACCTTGCTAGGAATTATTCAAATGCAGTTTCTGTTACGAGCTGCGCACGGCGAAGGCTCGTGCGTGACGATGCGTCGATGCCACTTCTCCGTACTATGTCACGCCCCGGAATTGTATGACTTTTTTGTACGATTGTTATAATATATTATTATGAAATTTATAATTTATATATAGATACCTAATACGTAAAATATAATATATAAGTATACTTATTATACACATAATATTATATGTGTAAGCTGTACGCATATCCATTGTAAAATATTCAAAGATTATAATATTTTATTTTATTAACATATTATGCCATTGATTATAAATAGGTACTATAGATCATGTAATATAGATTATGTAATGCCATTAGATACATAACTTTTCTGGTTTCAATAATCTGCTTCAAACTTCGTTTTGTTTTAGTTAAGTATCAAATATACTTCTAAAAGCTTCCGCTTAGTAAAGATATGTAGGTAGTAGGTACTGGCGTACTGCATAGTAATGCGATGCTGAAATTTGTAGTATC
>NC_042493.1:33776908-33777943 GCF_005508785.2 Acyrthosiphon pisum | reverse complement strand
AATTGTTTGACTAACTAGGAGGTGCTTTCAAATTAAACATACTCTTATATGTGGATGATGGATCTGCTTCAATAGCGTAGCTAGATGATAAAGGTCGAAGGGAATTAAATAAAATATTCACCTCCCCCTCCCTATTCTAGATACATACGTTATGTTGTTTGACACCAGGAAACTGCCCAACTTTGCCCAATGATAGCTACACCGCTATACTGCCTCCCACACCTCTTTAAAAAGCGAAAACAATCAGTCAGCCTATGATATTATATGATATTATTGTTTTGTAAATAAAGTCATTAATATATAACCTATTTACGTTAAACCTTGTTTTAAATTTCCAATCCTTGGCTATATGCAAGTTGAACGTTTTAACTACAAAATAATTATTAAATTTTAAACTTGATACATTTTGTCAAAATTCGAACTTTAAATGCTTTAAAAAAAATTGTATTGACCTATGTATTTTTAATATTTTTCAACTTCTATTTTAACAACTTATCAGGAACCTTCCATTAAATTTTCGCGCTTTTCCCAACTCTCTTCCCAACAAATAAAATTTTATTGATATTTATAGAGATAAAAACTAAAAAAAATTGAAAACTGCAAATGTCCATAAACGGCTCAAAATGTTATGGTGTACAGAAAATTAAAATATAAATATTCAGTAAAACTTTCATGTAGGTATCTACAGACATTTGTTTTAGAGTTACACCAAACAACAAAATCTATTTAGTAAAAAATCGATTTTGCGTAAAAATGTCGGTAAGTTTCATTAATTTTTCTTTTGTTTTTCACAGTGCTTTTGAAAACTACTAGAAAGTTTTTACTTTTGACTCCCCCAAAGGTACCAACTAGACTCACATTCCTCTCAGAAAAAATACTGTTGAAGAAAATCTAAGCTCTTTTACCGTCCTAAAAGGTGATGACAGACAAAAATAGAAAATTAAAAAAAAACACACATCATTGTAAAATCAATACATTCATCGTTAAACTCAGAATCTAAAACATTTACACAATATAGGTACAATAATTGTTTAA
>NC_042493.1:33775808-33776808 GCF_005508785.2 Acyrthosiphon pisum | reverse complement strand
CGATGCTGAAATTTGTAGTATCCTACACCACTGCCCCAAAACTATTATAGACTATCCAAATAGATGTCAATGTAAAAATAATTTAACAAACATTTAAGTTTATAGGTCAATGTTTAATCAGCAGAAATTTTCAGAACGACCATAAACAACGCAAATTATATATACAATATTATAAGCGTTATATAATATAGCTAAATTAAAACGGTGATTTTTACCAAATAGACATAGGTACATAGATTTAGCGTTAAGCATCACTGGTGATACTGTAGTATAGGGATTAAAAAATCAAGACTTTATAATTATGTAATATATAATATTTCTATACTTATCTAAAACCACAGGATAACTAGTGGAATGCAGGGGCTGTATGGAAGGTGGGGTGATTCAATATACATGTATACGCAATACTTTTACACACACGTGATACATTGAACACATAAAGTATTTGAGTATTTCATATTATATTATATTCTATTCTATAAGACACCTTCGGCATTCAAAAATCCTACGACCAAGACATTCGGTAAAAACAACACAATAAATAATCATAAGGACATCAATACTTTAACATTACGTATTAATCGATGCATATAAAAAAAAGGATTACACAAATTCTATATAAGGATCATACAGAATCGTTGTATCAGACTGTCTTTTACACAAGAGGATCCAATGCACAACGTCCACGCTAGTCCATGGACTTTGACAATATTTTTGCGATTCAAAGCGAGTGCGTAAATATTATATTATTCCATTATTATTCCAGCATTCGGTATGCCTGTCTAAATTAATTACCTCGTACTATGGTATTATCTAAAAAATTCACCTTGTTATAATTACCTATTTATTCACCTATCTATTTACTTTTTGCAAAAACTCTTAAAGAGTAGATAGGCCAGAAGAAGAAGAAGAATATAAGTTTATATACTATTACTATAGTATAGTATTATAGTTATAAACCCGATATAGTATTATTAACTAGACATGCTCGATTATTCTT
>NC_042493.1:33769295-33775708 GCF_005508785.2 Acyrthosiphon pisum | reverse complement strand
CGGTGGACATTGTTTTTAGAACAGCTATATCAATCTGAAATACAATTTTTCAATTAAATAAACTTGTATATATTAGACGATTAGGTATTTTATAGGTATGTACTAAAACGTATAACGTAACTGTATTAGACTCTGAGCGGAGCGATGGAGCTAGTGGTTTTACAATGGTGTTAATTTATTTTTTTTTTATCCTGTAGGTGTACAAAATTTCTACCAAAAGGAGTGCTTTGATTTCAATATAATAGTACCTACCTTATCTTTTATCAAATTGGATCGAGATAGTACTTTAGGAGGTCATTTTTTGATTTTCTCAATAGTTATTTAATGCTACGGGAAAAACCGCCGACAAATTACGAAAAACCGCTAAAAATGGGATTTTAATTTCTAACGCTTTGTTTATCACCATAGACATGAATAAAAAATTATAATATTTCAATATTAATAGTTATTAATTGTATTAATAGGCTATAATAAATAATAACAATATAAAATATTCAGACTGACAAACCGTGTGTAAAAAATTCTGAAAAAAAAAACCCGCTTAAATATAGTGTTAAAGTCGAAACCGCCAAACCAGTTTGATTACTAAATGTGTTATCTACGGCTATGGTGTAAAGACACATTATACTCATAATTACAGTATAGCTATACATATACTATGTAAAATAACATACAAATAAGAATATGAACAATTGTTATCAATGTATAACTACGATCGTCGGTCATATTTTTTTACGTGGTGTATCATGACAATCAGACATCACTAACCAATATTTCAGAGCTCATTTAAATATTATCGTTTAATACAAGAAATTGTTACCTTTTTAACTTCCATTTCATGATCTATATAGTCGTCATCTGGTATGGATCTTTCTATTAAAAATTCTTTGATAGTAGTCGACATTGTTTGAACTTTGTAAAATACTTTTTTCTCGAACTCTCGTCACTGCGATGGTTATATTATATACAAATATGAGTCAGTTCATTTCAACGCAACCGGCACCGTGGTTCTAGAGTGTGCTATAAATAAAGAATAATAAATATATTAAATAGGTAAACATCAAGATAGAACGGGCAATTGGTGGCATGATGTGTACTGAAGTGCACTGATTGGCTTATATTTTTATTGCGGCAATTTCAATTGTATAAAAAAAATTAATATATAATAATTATGGAAAAAACATGGAATTTGTTATTATATACTTATAAGTAATACTCATACGGAAATAATTTTCTATTAAATCACTTAAACTCATAAATCATAAGAAACCTTAAATAAACAAATAGACAACAAGAAAACCGTGAATGAGTGAAAAATGGAAAAGTATTTATTTATTTAATGTTCAATGTTCAAATGACTAAATGGTCAAAACTCATTACTCAATTATCAATATTATTATTTTCATATTATTGATTACAAATTACAATATTAGATGAAAACGTCCTGAACCTAACCGATGGGGGCCAAAAAGTCCGGAAAATCGTAAAAAAACGACGAAATCATAACAATAATAATGGTTGATTGTGATTAGTGATAACGACGCGCGATAAGCCGGAGGAATCGTCGATCAGCTGACTGCAGTGAATGATACAGTAAGTTCATTACGTATAAAAAAAATTCACAAAATTTCTACTTAATATGAATCTAGATAAATTTATCTAGATATCACTCACCACTGTAATACACTTTAAGTCTATGAACAATATAACATCGTGTCATCGCATTCGAATTCACTTTTTGCGCATGGGGATTTAAACTTAAATTTAAATACAAATTTATTACATACATTTACTTATGGTACATTAATTGTTTTATTTAGTTTAAAAATTATTAGAATAATTGATATAATAAATGGACAACATGGATACACAGTACATACCATACCATATTCCTTAGGTGATTTGAACGTACGTGTTTATGTCTTTAAAACGTCACAATTAATAATATATTATATTTATATTTATAATGCTAATGTAGATATTATAATGTAATATCTTATAAATTCCGGGATGTAAATACACATCCACAACGGACGGACGAAATGTATTTTTTTGTGGTTTTCGTTTCGAATAGATTCGTATGTAATTCCACGGTATTGACGCTACCGAATAATCGGATCTGGGTTCGGACTGTAGGCATTGTCGGACCATGATAGCTGCACGCCAGGCGGGTGCCTTATCGGAAACTCGCCTCACGGAACTCCGAAGAGTCACTGGAACTTATGCCATCTGCGAGCTAGGTCCGCCGTACTCGTATAGCCGACCGCTTCGTCAGAACATAATTTTTAGTTTTTACGAATATACAATCTACTGAAGAAACGTTAAAACAAAACCTTAAAAAAAAACAGTTTCGAACACCGTCGCGTGAGCCTTGACGAAAGATAAGTGGTTTACACAGATTAGCGGATTGTTTAGTGATAGCATGAAGACAAATATTTGAATCAAGGTTATTCTTGTGCGTATTTTATTCTGATAGGAAAAAAATTTAAAAATATTTGATATTAATACTACATATATATAGGTGCATATTTTGTTTTATAAAATACGATAATGGTAATGTACCTAACTATCGCTTCCGCGGTTTTAATCGTATATATACATATTATAGATAACAACCGTAACATAATGATGACAATATAAAAAAATAACTGCATTTAGACTTAAATTTGGCAATGAGATATATTAAACACAATTACCTAAATTATTAGATTTAATAGATGTTTTCATAATTTCATGGATTTCTTTTACTCTAATAATATAATAAGAGGCCCCGGGACAAAATTATGGAACCACAGGTATCACAGTAATAATAATTATAAAATAGAACTCAATACACAATATTTAGATAAATAAAATTAAATATATTAAGCTGGTGCCGAGAGATCGTAACGGGCGTTAAACTCAGACTAGTCAGACTTATAAAATAACGATGATATTTTTAATAATAGTTCTAATAAGAATAAATGATAATCTCAAACGGCTCCTTTAGGCGGTTAGAACGTATATTTAATATAAATGTATAATTCACTATACGTGTTGTACCGGCCAGATACATACAAAATAATAATAATAATAATAATAACAATGATCATAATAATACATACATACATATTATACTAACATACTAACCCTTTTTCACCAGACGTTCTTCCCTCGGGCGTCGCCGGGAAACTTCAACGGTCGCTACTCCATGTTTTCAAAAGAAAAACGCTGATGTACAATAATATTTTGCGCCAATGTGTCACCGTCGGCTGCAGGAAGAGTAGAGACGTGAGTACGTAAACCGACGGGCGTCGTTAGCCGGTCGTCGGTCTTGGGAACAATTGGTGGGAGGCCGGTAATATCACAGATTTCTATATTATAGTACTAGATTGCGAACTCCCACCATGAGTTGAAGCTTCAAGGTCGGCTGGCAATTGCATGGTACTTCATATGACAAATAAGATTAATTATGATTTATTTTGTATTGTATTTTATTATTTCTAAACCTGTAGCTTAGTCATTTTACATTTACTATTTTATTTGTCCATTAAAAACGATGTTATTCCTAATATATTTTGTATAATAAATGTAATGTTTTACAATTATTAACCGACAAAACAGCTGAGCTTCAATTGTAACAATGTAAATTGTATAGGAGTTCCTTATCTAGTGTAGTATAGAAGTTTGTGGGTAATATACATACCACATAGTGTTAATAATAGGTATAATTAATATTTACGAAAATGTAATTGCGGGCAGAGGCGAACTGTGGTGCTGGGGATTTCGCACACTGACTTGCGGCGCATTATCTATACTGGCTATAACCGATAATATAATATAAATTTAAGATTAATATACAGGAATGACCTTAACATACTCTGAACGTTACAACACATTTTATTTAGAATATCCACACAATAGTTAGTCTATTGACTATTATAATAGCTACAATCAATGGTAAAAATCGTTTTTCGTATAAGTACCTACAATAATTTTATATTATTGAATTAAAATTTAACATATCCATTACAGTCACCCACATGATACACAGTGTTCAGTAGAGCGGTAACCACTTGGCCACCTTTTATATGACTGTAATTTTAAAAATAAATGTTAAATAAAACTTTTTGTTTAATATTTCATGTATTTTATATACATATCATAATTTTACAAAAAAAATAACATAAATATTTATATATAATGATTTTCTTTTGTGCCAAGGTGTGCAAACGATTTGAACCACACTGTTGATTTTCCGACATCGTTTGCTTAAACCAGTGGTTCTCAAGCGGTGTGCCCCGGCGCAATACTGTGCCGCAAGATCGACTAGGTGTACCGCGAGAAATGTCTGATATTTGGGATTATGCTGTTGAAAATACCAATTTATAAAACTGCAACAATTAAATGTCAATTAATTGTGCAGATAAACCGCGATGCATATGTAAGCGCACAGCGATGAGTGGTGACTAATTTTCTCGCATTAGGGCCGTCCTCAGGGGGTACGAGCAGGGCCAAGGCCCTGGGCCTCGCGCTTTTTACTTACATTTGGATGCATCGCGTTTGAAAAAAGTGGTAAAATTGATTTAAAAATTGGTTTTCGCCTCGAAAAACCTAAGAACGGACCTGTTCGCGTGGTTGCCAAAGTTGTTGTTGTTGTCAAGTGTGTGAGTGTATCGCGGAAACTTGAGAACCACTAGTTTAAACTATATCTACTTAATATGAGTTAGAACCAGGTAGGTAGTTATAAAACTTATAATTTGTTGGATGTTGGTATAATGGTATATTTTCTATATACTATATTATATTTTGAACTTATCCTCCTTAAATTATTAGGTAGTAACTAGTAAGTATATAGTTGTAGACTGTAGTAGAATAAAAATACGAAAAGATAAACGGAAAAGGAAAAGTAACAATTATAGAAAAATGAAGTGTATATTCTACGTAAAATATTGTATGGACGGGTATGTCAATGACCTCACGACA
Organism: Acyrthosiphon pisum; assembly: GCF_005508785.2. NCBI lineage: Eukaryota > Metazoa > Arthropoda > Insecta > Hemiptera > Aphididae > Acyrthosiphon > Acyrthosiphon pisum. Next base: position 33,770,743 of record NC_042493.1, on the reverse strand, counting down.
AGCTCTGCTATACTAAAGTGCATGTGTTAAACGGTAGGTATAACACTATGATAAATTAATATTGGTTTACGTAATAAAATATATAATATTTAATATATTATGGATGGACATAATACCTAGTAGTTGCATTCACGGATACGGGGTTGAGTTCGATGCTCGAAGTAACTGTGGCATATATATACGTATATATTCAGTTGCGTACGCAGGATTTTAGTTCGGTTAGGGTTTTCACTAAAGGTTGATCAAAGACTCGTGGGGGCTTTGCCCCCTCCCCCCCTGGTCTATAGTTGAACCAGTAAATATTACCGACATTTTATAACACAAAACAATTCTTTCAAAATAAATTTCAGGTATTAATGTCTCTATTTGTGGTAAAGGAGATGGGTCATCAGGATTCTGAGGTATCAATAACAAGGTAATGGTTTACTTTTTTTTTTAAAAAAACTCAATACTGAGACATCTTTTCGTTTAGCACTCATAGTATTTGTAAATTGTAGCTGAACTTGTAGCTAACTTTATAGTCATACGTTGTCAGTGTTAAGTTAATATTCAAGTACCTTGATAAAATTTAAGTTCAAACACCAATATTACCTACATGAATTTATTATCTATGATTTGGGACGTTACTATTGTAACGTTCTCAACCGCGTCGAGCTTAAAGGATGATAGGTGTTGAAATAATTTAACAATGATGTTGTTATTATACTTGAGCTTTATTGTCAAGCAAATTGTATTAATTGCTGAATATTGATAATAAACTAAGTATAATTTAATTAAATAAAGTTACTGTTGGTAGAGTTTTGACTGTAACTTAATTAGGTGACTGCTCTTCTGGTGGCCGGTTGTTCGTCTGATGAACGTTTGTCCATTTGCGTATCTCGTTGGGTCAGTCCCTACTCTCTATGTCACTGCTATACCTTTGCACGACCGTACATGGTTATCACTTATCTCGCGGTCTAGGTCTAGCCCTAGCGTGAGAATGTCACACGCTTTGCACACGCCGGATGTCCCTTATAATATATTATATTTATTGTTATTGTGGGTTGTGGTTTTATTCTACAAAACAGCACAAATTCTGCACGGGCATAATAATAGTTATTTATATACGTAGTTAATAGTCATATATTTATTAGCGTTCGGCGCTCATGGTCACGCGTCCCACGTGCTACTATTATTATCGACGCGCTGTATATGCGGTGTATTCACGTTACTATTACACCAAAAACATTTCGTTATAACGCCGTGTAAAAAAAAAGCTTAGTTAAAAAAAAATAAATTTAGTAATGATTAAATCTTTAAAAGACGTGATATAATATGGAAACTAATTAAAATTCCATTTTATAATATTATAAATACCTATGATGACAAATAAGATCAATTGTAATGTTAAATACTTAGTCATATATTGTTGATACATTATTAATAAATTTATAGTGTAAATACTGGTA
>NC_042493.1:33761673-33769245 GCF_005508785.2 Acyrthosiphon pisum | reverse complement strand
TAAGCCGGAGGAATCGTCGATCAGCTGACTGCAGTGAATGATACAGTAAGTTCATTACGTATAAAAAAAAATTCACAAAATTTCTACTTAATATGAATCTAGATAAATTTATCTAGATATCACTCAACACTGTAATACACTTTAAGTCTATGAACAATATAACATCGTGTCATCGCATTCGAATTCACTTTTTGCGCATGGGGATTTAAACTTAAATTTAAATACAAATTTATTACATACATTTACTTATGGTACATTAATTGTTTTATTTAGTTTAAAAATTATTAGAATAATTGATATAATAAATGGACAACACGGATACACAGTACATACCATACCATATTCCTTAGGTGATTTGAACGTACGTGTTTATGTCTTTAAAACGTCACAATTAATAATATATTATATTTATATTTATAATGCTAATGTAGATATTATAATGTAATATCTTATAAATTCCGGGAAATAAATACACATCCACAACGGACGGACGAAATGTATTTTTTTGTGGTTTTCGTTTCGAATAGATTCGTATGTAATTCCACGGTATTGACGCTACCGAATAATCGGATCTGGGTTCGGACTGTAGGCATTGTCGGACCATGATAGCTGCACGCCAGGCGGGTGCCTTATCGGAAACTCGCCTCACGGAACTCCGAAGAGTCACTGGAACTTATGCCATCTGCGAGCTAGGTCCGCCGTACTCGTATAGCCGACCGCTTCGTCAGAACATAATTTTTAGTTTTTACGAATATACAATCTACTGAAGAAACGTTAAAACAAAACCTTAAAAAAAAACAGTTTCGAACACCGTCGCGTGAGCCTTGACGAAAGATAAGTGGTTTACACAGATTAGCGGATTGTTTAGTGATAGCATGATGACAAATATTTGAATCAAGGTTATTCTTGTGCGTATTTTATTCTGATACGAAAAAAATTTAAAAATATTTGATATTAATACTACATATTATATATAGGTGCATATTTTGTTTTATGAAATACGATAAAAGTAATGTACCTAACTATCGCTTCCGCGGTTTTATTCGTATATATACATATTATAGATAACAACCGTAACATAATGATGACAATATAAAAAAATAACTGCATTTAGACTTAAATTTGGCAATGAGATATATTAAACACATTACCTAAATTATTAGATATATTATTATATCTATCCACTATAGGTACCTACCCAGTACCCACCCACCACCCCTTTTAGCTGTGAGACAATTGTCTCACAAAAATCCTCTCGCGCCGCCACTGGTGTTCAGTAGAGCGGTAACCACTTGGCCACATTTTATATGACTGTAATTTTAAAAATAAATGTTAAATAAAACGTTTTGTTTAATATTTCATGTATTTTATATACATATCATAATTTTACAAAAAAAATAACATAAATATTTATATATAATGATTTTTTTTTTGTATGTGCCAAGGTGTGCAAACGATTTGAACCACACTGTTGATTTTCCCACATCGTTTGCTTAAACCATTGGTTCTCAAGCGGTGTGCCCCGGTGCAATACTGTGCCGCAAGATCGACTAGGTGTACCGCGAGAAATGTCTGATATTTGGGATTATGCTGTTGAAAATACCAATTTATAAAACTGCAACAATTAAATGTCAATTAATTGTGCAGATAAACCGCGATGCATATGTAAGCGCACAGCGATGAGTGGTGACTAATTTTCTCGCATTAGGGCCGTCCTCAGGGGGTACGAGCAGGGCCAAGGCCCTGGGCCTCGCGCTTTTTACTTACATTTGGATGCATCGCGTTTGAAAAAAGTGGTAAAATTGATTTAAAAATTGGTTTTCGCCTCGAAAAACCTAAGAACGGACCTGTTCGCGTGGTTGCTAAAGTTGTTGTTGTTGTCAAGTGTGTGAGTGTATCGCGGAAACTTGAGATCCACTAGTTTAAACTATATCTACTTAATATGAGTTAGAACCAGGTAGGTAGTTATAAAACTTATGATTTGTTGGATGTTGGTATAATGGTATATTTTCTATATACTATATTATATTTTGAACTTATCCTCCTTAAATTATTAGGTAGTAACTAGTAAGTATATAGTTGTAGACTGTAGTAGAATAAAAATACGAAAAGATAAACGGAAAAGGAAAAGTAACAATTATAGAAAAATGAAGTGTATATTCTACGTAAAATATTGTATGGACGGGTATGTCAATGACCTCACGACAAGCTCTGCTATACTAAAGTGCATGTGTTAAACGGTAGGTATAACACTATGATAAATTAATATTGGTTTACGTAATAAAATATATAATATTTAATATATTATGGATGGACATAATACCTAGTAGTTGCATTCACGGATACGGGGTTGAGTTCGATGCTCGAAGTAACTGTGGCATATATATACGTATATATTCAGTTGCGTACGCAGGATTTTAGTTCGGTTAGGGTTTTCACTAAAGGTTGATCAAAGACTCGTGGGGGCTTTGCCCCCTCCCCCCCTGGTCTATAGTTGAACCAGTAAATATTACCGACATTTTATAACACAAAACAATTCTTTCAAAATAAATTTCAGGTATTAATGTCTCTATTTGTGGTAAAGGAGATGGGTCATCAGGATTCTGAGGTATCAATAACAAGGTAATGGTTTACTTTTTTTTTTAAAAAAACTCAATACTGAGACATCTTTTCGTTTAGCACTCATAGTATTTGTAAATTGTAGCTGAACTTGTAGCTAACTTTATAGTCATACGTTGTCAGTGTTAAGTTAATATTCAAGTACCTTGATAAAATTTAAGTTCAAACACCAATATTACCTACATGAATTTATTATCTATGATTTGGGACGTTACTATTGTAACGTTCTCAACCGCGTCGAGCTTAAAGGATGATAGGTGTTGAAATAATTTAACAATGATGTTGTTATTATACATGAGCTTTATTGTCAAGCAAATTGTATTAATTGCTGAATATTGATAATAAACTAAGTATAATTTAATTAAATAAAGTTACTGTTGGTAGAGTTTTGACTGTAACTTAATTAGGTGACTGCTCTTCTGGTGGCCGGTTGTTCGTCTGATGAACGTTTGTCCATTTGCGTATCTCGTTGGGTCAGTCCCTACTCTCTATGTCACTGCTATACCTTTGCACGACCGTACATGGTTATCACTTATCTCGCGGTCTAGGTCTAGCCCTAGCGTGAGAATGTCACACGCTTTGCACACGCCGGATGTCCCTGATAATATATTATATTTATTGTTATTGTGGGTTGTGGTTTTATTCTACAAAACAGCACAAATTCTGCACGGGCATAATAATAGTTATTTATATACGTAGTTAATAGTCATATATTTATTAGCGTTCGGCGCTCATGGTCACGCGTCCCACGTGCTACTATTATTATCGACGCGCTGTATATGCGGTGTATTCACGTTACTATTACACCAAAAACATTTCGTTATAACGCCGTGTAAAAAAAAGTTTAGTTAAAAAAAATAAATTTAGTAATGATTAAATCTTTAAAATACGTGATATAATATGGAAACTAATTAAAATTCCATTTTATAATATTACAAATACCTATGATGACAAATAAGATCAATTGTAATGTTAAATACTTAGTCAATATATTTTTGATACATTATTAATAAATTTATAGTGTAAATACTGTAGTGGTTACTTAATTGTATTTATTTAAGTATACGTCTACGTCCTGCCAAATAGTGTTAACCGTCGCGATGGGAGTAGTGGAAAAGGCTAAGTGGTGGGTCGGGACGAAAATATCGTAAATATCCCCCGACCCACCGCAAGTACTGGAACATTTTTGCTTATAACTTATAAACTATCTAACCAATCTGCTAGCGAGTTTCTCTGTTCCCATCTGCATTATATTTCTGATCTATTGATACCTTATACGACTTTATATTATGTTCAGCCGTTTGCCCTGTAGAGGTTGACAAAGGATTGACATAAATTAGGACGGTATTTCAATGTTAAAACTCGAATCCTGTTATTTTATACGTTAGTGGTGTCGTATATTGTAGACAGTCGTCGCTGTAATATTATTTAATGTAAACATATTACATGTAAAAATCAACGTAGAAATTTAGATATTAATATAGGTCAATGAAGCAAGATGTGCTGAGGCAGCAAAAACTATTTTACTATATAACACTGCCGTACGCGCAAGGACGAGGAGTCCCCGTTGTCACTGAGTGAGTCGGTGAGAACGGGCTACGGCGGTCTGAATCCGCAAAGTGTTTAATTTATGTTTGTTTTAAAGTTCAATAAAAGTGTTTCCGACCATTAAAATCCGAGTTGAATTTTATTTCTAAGTCTTCTTTGTCCTTACCTTTGAATATTGGAACAGTGCTCAGACCCACACACCTATAGCCAATGAGGTTTATTGCAAACTGAACAGTGCTCTGGTTGTGGCGTCCAAATAGTCATTCCAAATTAAGGAACGGACGTAAGATCGACAAAACGCGTACCATCGTACCTCAAAAGCTAACAGTGCATTAATCTGAATTTATTCTAGAGATAGTCATTAGCTTAGAGTGTACGGAGGTAAGGCATATAATTGGTTCATCGCGTATTATCCTATACGGGTGATACTACAGTGGCTACAACTAAAAACGTCGCTATTTTTTTTTTTACTCAGCTTCGCGCCACTACCGTTGCTGGATCACTGTAAACGCACTGTATATTATTATACGTGTTACCATTATTATTATTATTGTTGTTATCGAGCGCTCACGTATGATAATTACATTTATATTATGCGGCGCGTATAATATATGAATATATTATACAATTATATGAATACGTACACATTATGTTATTATTTACATAGATATTTAGCTCACCACACTATTATCGTATTCTCTCAAAATTCCTACATTCGTAGCAAGAGTACCTACAATTAACAGTCCATTCACCAACCAAATGTAATTTACATTTAACGTTAATGAGCATTTATTATTGTCCTTATATTCTAAACACAACTCTTAAAAATCCCTAAATCCGTAGCAAGCGTACATAGTGCTATAGTATAAATATTCGAAAACTAATGTAATTTACATTAATGAGCATTTATCATTACACATATCACATATGTATAGGTATTCTAAATAGGAAGACAATTGTATAACTGTAATAATTAGGCCTGCGCGGTTATAACAATTAATCGATTGTGCATATAATTAATCGGTTATTTCGGTGATTTTACAATATCTCAATACATCGATTAATCGTTATTTCGATTAAATCGATAAAATAATAATCATTAATTTATTATTGATTGTTTTTTTTTTTTTATTTATATATGACGTTACTTATGTTTTTACAGCTTTTTATTTATTTTTTTATGCTTATAATATAATTATTGTTTAATGAATTATGTTAAAGTTTTTTTGAAATTGTTTGTCGTGTACATTGTATACAACCAATCAGTTATAATAAATAAAGACAATAATAAAAAAATTGTGATTCCGACTATCCAACATACTATTATATTAGGGGCCCAGTCCCTAAAATATCCAAATTTTCGTACTACACACATAGTTCCAAATCGGTCAAATGTAAATTATTTCTAGATAAACACTTAAAACATACCACGGTTCTTTACTAAGCTGATAATAATAAAAAAAGCTACTCTCAATAACAATGAATAGTTTATAATAATAACTATAATAAGAGTATCGTAACAACACAAAATATTGTTTACTGTGTGTCTGTGTAGAATGTAGATAATAATATTAAAATGTAGTTTGGCAACAAACCATAAAAATATAAAAAAAGCAGGTAAGTGGATGTCGCTCTGCTGTACAGTAGATTACAAGTGAGTAATTGTATATTGGTTGTATTAGACTTTAATTCAATGATATGATATCATTGTATAAGAAAAACGATTCTGAGCGGAGACAGTTTGTCAGTCTAGATATTTTATATTTTATTATTATTTATTTTATCAAGCAAGTTGAATTAATATTAAAATATTATAATTTTTTATTTGTTTCTATGGTGATAAACAAAGCGTTAGAAATTAAAATCCCATTTTTAGCGTTTTTTTCGTAATTTTCCGGTGGTTTTTCCCGTGGCATTAAATAACTGTTGAGAAAATCGAAAAATGACCTCTCTAAAGTACCATCTTGATCCAATTTGCTAAAAAATAAAGTATTATATGTTGAAATCGAAGCACTCGTTCTGGTAGAAATTTTGTATACAGGCTATAAAAAGAAAAATAAAAAAAAATAAACACCATTGTAAAAACAATAGCTTCCTCACTCCCCTCAGAATCTAAAAAATGTGAAGAAACAAAATTATACATATAATATTAATATAAAGGTTTAATTGGAATAACACAATTTTAAATTTCGTACTATACATTGCACTTTTCGTACTACGAAAACTGAATTTAGGGCCATATAATTTACTACCATATTATTTATTTTTAAATTAATCGGTTTTTTTAGTTCGATTGTTGGATTATTGAATTAATCGATTATTTAGTAATCGAATACTGGATTAATCAATCGGATATCCGATTAACTGGTAAAATCGATAAGACCCTATAATTGATAATCGGTTGTGTCAAAGAATAATCGAGCATGTCTAGTTAATAATACTATATCGGGTTTATAACTATAATACTATACTATAGTAATAGTATATAAACTTATATTCTTCTTCTTCTTCTGGCCTATCTACTCTTTAAGAGTTTTTGCAAAAAGTAAATAGATAGGTTAATAAATAGGTAATTACAACAAGGTGAATTTTTTAGATAATACCATAGTACGAGGTAATTAATTTAGACAGGCATACCGAATGCTGGAATAATAATGGAATAATATAATATTTACGCACTCGCTTTGAATCGCAAAAATATTGTCAAAGTCCATGGACTAGCGTGGACGTTGTGCATTGGATCCTCTTGTGTAAAAGACAGTCTGATACAACGATTCTGTATGATCCTTATATACAATTATAGAATTTGTAGAATTTGTGTAATCCTTTTTTTTTATATGCATCGATTAATACGTAATGTTAAAGTATTGATGTCCTTATGATTATTTATTGTGTTGTTTTTACCGAATGTCTTGGTCGTAGGATTTTTGAATGCCGAAGGTGTCTTATAGAATAGAATATAATATAATATGAAATACTCAAATACTTTATGTGTTCAATGTATCACGTGTGTGTAAAAGTATTGCGTATACATGTATATTGAATCACCCCACCTTCCATACAGCCCCTGCATTCCACTAGTTATCCTGTGGTTTTAGATAAGTATAGAAATATTATATATTACATAATTATAAAGTCTTGATTTTTTAATCCCTATACTACAGTATCACCAGTGATGCTTAACGCTAAATCTATGTACCTATGTCTATTTGGTAAAAATCACCGTTTTAATTTAGCTATATTATATAACGCTTATAATATTGTATATATAATTTGCGTTGTTTATGGTCGTTCTGAAAATTTCTGCTGATTAAACATTGACCTATAAACTTAAATGTTTGTTAAATTATTTTTACATTGACATCTATTTGGATAGTCTATAATAGTTTTGGGGCAGTGGTGTAG
>NC_042493.1:33761431-33761573 GCF_005508785.2 Acyrthosiphon pisum | reverse complement strand
TTACAGGTAAAAAAGGAATTTTGGCGCAATCGATAAACGCCCATGGCTTGATACCTATGGATGGGAGGGGTGGGGATGAAGCCAATGGGATCGTCTTTCGGGCCTATATGACGGTGGCTGACAGTGGAAACTGAAAACAACT
>NC_042493.1:33757649-33760102 GCF_005508785.2 Acyrthosiphon pisum | reverse complement strand
TATACTTATTATTATATTATATTAGCTGATCCCTTGCACTTCGTTTCCCGTTAAATGTGCCAACTCTATATAACTCAAACTTTCTTCAATTCGTTATTTAATATTCGGTGCATGCTGTTTAAAATTTATCTTAACTTTTCAGTTGCCCGGAATAGAAGTTCTGAATCACAGCAGTACATTATGCTTGTGGTATTTGTATGGGAGTGTATGATTTAACTCTAAAGGATCGAAGTTATACCAAGTTTGATATAATACGGTGGATTAATATAATCAATCAATACATAATCCTAACCTAACCGTAAGTAGGTACTAAAATCCTATGAATAAAAAGAAACCAAATTTAACCCCTTTTAAAATTAGCCTATCTCCTTCCCAGAGGTCTAATCTGCACACAAACATTCATATATATTATATATATATATAGTTTTACAATAGTTGTATTGATTATTTAAGCAATCAGTGGTTTACTAATATAATTATATAAATGTAAATAGGTACAATCTAACACCTAAACGTGTTGATTGTAAGTTGATTAAATATTTATTAATTTAATATTAGTCAAGTTATGTTTGAAGTCATGAAATTCACATGCATGACACTAGTATAGTTACTAATTTAGAGTACCTCTCTAGTAAGATTAAAACATTGTATATTTAACCAGTAAATAACTGAAACTTGCAGTAACAAAATGAGTATCAATGGCTTTAAAACCATTTAACGACACTATGTAAATGTAGTAACTGATAGATTACAAATAACTATGTTTATACAAATAAACGTACTTGAATCAGTTTGAAATGCGTCTTTAATGGTTTTTGGGAATTTATTTCAATCCAAAATTGGATTAAGTTGACGAGTTGATTTTTTTACGGTTGTCCAGTTGCAATAATTACAAGATTTATTAATGATAATTTAATTATGTTTTTTTTTCACTCAATTCGCGAATCACTTTATGGACTTTTGCACAATTGTTTTCCACGTTGACGTTGAGCACATGCACTTCTATGCACTCGATAAACGTTGGTACAGTAGTGTTAGTTGATATTACGGTTTACAATATATGTATAAACGAGTAAATATTATACTTATATGCACAAATACAATACACTATTGAACTATTCACCGTAATAATTTTATGAACATAAACCGTGTATATTTTTCTCGTTATAAACTTATACCTAAGTTATAACGTTTAGAGAAGGATTACGATAATAAAGTTTGACAATGTAATAAATATTATAAATATTATTTAGTTACAATATTATTACGATCATTGCAAAATTAAATAAAGATTTTCATTTCACATTTATATAGTTTGATATATCCTTTTCTATTATTATTTACCTTTAACTTGTTTATTTCAAAATTATAATGATATCCTCTTGTATTACGATCACTTCTTGATACGCAGTTATTACAAAATTAATTACCAACCTATTAGTTTTATAATGTGTAAAATATTGTATGTGGTCTTTCTATTAGTGTGTTCATTAAATGGTCTACTTCACTACATAATTATGTTTGTCCTATTAGATTCCAAGAAATAGGTAGGGTTTTAATTAATAACACCTCTTTAAATAGTTAAATATAAAAAAAAAACGGTTATAATTAATAATTAAACATTTTTTAAAAATTATTACAGTTTATAATTAGCAGAATGAGTTCCTCGATATCTATACAACTGTGGATTTGTATGTTAGTATTCTTTTCATCGTGTTACAGAGGTCAAGCTGATTTCTTTTTTAAAGGTATAATTAATCTTAAGTTTTGATTATTTTTCATATAAAATGGTAACCATGATTAAATGGTATGTTTAGATGGTTTGATGGTAAACTACACCGACTGGTACCTTCATCTAAAAACCAAAGACTTAGATGATTATATTCAAACAGTTGTCAACCGTTCTAGAAAACGTGAATATTGGGTTACGTATCTTCAAAATAATTTAAATATGGATATTGAAACCCCGGAGCATGGACTATTGATCGATTCTCAGCTTTCCGAAGAATTGTATTCATTATATTGGCATGCTCAAATTATTTCTGAAACTTCCTCCATTATAGGTCACAGAGAACTTAACACGTATATACAATATAAATATCATAAAAAAATATATTCTTTACATGCATAAATTTAACGGCCATTTACATTATCTTGATAGTGATGGAGGACAATGTGCTATAGACTTATCGAAAGTGAAACTAGACAAGACATCTTTGGGTAAGATTTGTTTGTCCATGTATTACAACAAGACAGCATGCGTCGGGATGAACTTAAAGTATCGTAGTCCTGATGGTTCTTGTAACAACTTGAAACGTTCCTACTCGGGAAAAGCATCCACTGCCTATAAACGTTTGCTGTTTAATAACTATAGGGATAGTTTTATTGGTAAATTTTATAGAATTATAATTTACCTTTGTGCATATCTAATGATGGGATTTCATTTACTGTCC
>NC_042493.1:33755174-33756293 GCF_005508785.2 Acyrthosiphon pisum | reverse complement strand
ACCTATAATCATATAAATCAGATAAATGTTAAAATTAAAATGGTGGGCAGAGGGATGTCGACAAGGGTGTCACTGTATAATGGATTGTATTAAATTTAATTCAATGATACAATATCATTGTATAAGAAAATCGACTGAGGTGAGGTGGTATGTCAGTCTAGGAATAAGACATTATATACTTATCTATGGTAAAAAAAAAAATATATAACTATAATAAATTCCAAATTTATCATATCTAAATATGCATTAGGTACTTATAACATGTTATACATCGACATCAAACTGTGATACTATCATAGATATAATATAATAGTATACTTTAGAAGTTTCAATTACCCACGAATAATATTATACAATCACAACATAATAACTAAAATAGTTATTTTAGGGTATTTTAATATGTAATTTCGTTCAAATTTGAACTTAAATTGACTATAAAAATAAACTGTATTTATGTATTTTTTAGATTTTTTGGTAACAGAATTAACTACTTACGTGGAATCTTGTTTTAAATTTTAATTCCTTAAATATAAAAGTTGAACATTTTATACATTTTTAACTACAAAATTATTATTCAAATTAAAATTGGAAACATTGACAAAATTTAAATTTTCAATGCTTACAAAAAAAAATGTGATAAAATATCAAATATTATTGTAAAAATTTAGTATTAGTCACAGACATTCTCTCCTCAGAATCGGTTTTCTTATACGATGATACTTTATCATTGAATTAAAATTGAACGCCATCTATTACAGTGACTCACTTACCAACCTTTTTTTACCATTAGATATTACTATTGTGAACATAATATTCTTAATTTAATTTTTTGAATCACTGAAAATAAAAAATTTTGTAGTACCAATATTCCGCCTATTTTATTTCTTTTATTCAAAACACTATAGACCGTACTAATTTTCCGTTTGTCACAAGGGGTCACTAATATAATTTATTTGCTAAATTTCGTTTCGAATCGTATACGAAAATTGATTCTGAGCAATGACAGTCTGTCAGCCTAAATATTAATTAGTATATGTTATATTTTTATGATATTATTATATTAGTAATTCAACATAAAATAATATGTACCAAAAAAATTGCATTTGAAATAATTTCAAC
>NC_042493.1:33753368-33755074 GCF_005508785.2 Acyrthosiphon pisum | reverse complement strand
TAAGTTATTTTTATTGTGTATATTATACACTATAATAATACTTAACCTTACCCCTACCGTAGTTCATAACCACTACAACAGCTAATGGCCTTAGTCGCCGGAATTAAGTTCAATAAAAAAAAAAATATATATTTTAAAGATTTAAAGTACCTACGAAAAATATTATTTAGATACCGTAAATGGTTACATTATACTACCACGATAAGAGACTTTGTATACCTACTTGAGATCGTATTTCTATAAATAGTTCAAAAAGAGTCAATACATTTCGAAACTTTTATTATACATGGCATAAATGATAAAACAAACATTCAGTGAATATTTTTGAAGTATCTAGGGTTAGCTATTTTTCACTTATTTTAGATTCTGAGTGGAACGATGAATGTATTGATTTAACTATGTGTTCTTATTTTTTTTCGTGTCTGTCATCACCATTTAGGACAGTAAAAATATTTGGATTTTTTTCAACAGTATCTTTTCTGATATTATTGTGAATCTAGTTGGTACCTAATTTAGGGGGTCAAAAGTAAAAATTTTCTAGTAGTTTTCAAAAGCGCCGTGATAAACAAAAGAAAAATTAAGGAAAAACGGGAATTTTCACGGAAAATCGATTTTTTACCAAATATATTTTGGTTTTTGGTGTAACTCTAAAACAAATGTCCGTAGATACATGACAATTTTACTGAATGTTTATATTAGAATTTTCTAGACACCATAACATATATCAAATATTTTGACTTATTTTGAGCTGTTTAGGAACATTTTCTGTTTCCAATTTTTTTAGTTTTTTCTTCTATAAATATATCATTAAAACTTTATTTGTTTGCTACACAAGCTTGAAAATTTAAAAGAAGGCTCCCAATGGCCAATATATATGTTTTCGAAAACGAAAGGAAAATATTAAAAATCTATTGTCCAAATTTTTTTTAATACGCATTTAAATTCAAATATTGACGACATACGTAAAAATGACGAACATTTCCAAATTATTTTGAGTTAGAAATTCATAAAAAATTTTATTTTTAAATCTAAGATTTGAAAATGTAATGCGATATTCCTTATTAATTTGTCTACCTTTATTAAAAAAAAAATGTCTACAAGAAAGTCAAATTAAATTTTTATGAGCGTTTGAAATCCTTATTTTTACAACATTTGAGATTCAATCGATTTCTCATGAAACGATTTCCTTATTTTGTTATTAAAATACGAATGACTGCAGAAACTTGAAAATTTCCCTGAATGTTTATATTTTCATTTTCTATACACCATACAATTTTAAAAATAATTTGACTCTTTTTGGGCTGTTTACGGTCATTGTCAGTTTTCAATTTTTTTTTGTTTTTTTCCCTATGAACATCAATAAAATTTTATTTTTTTTGTAAAAAAGCGTGAAAATTTAATGCAAGGCTCCTGATATATTGTTACAATAGAAGTTGAAAATTTTAAAAATACATAGGCACATTTTTTTTTTATAAGCATTTAAAGTTCGAATTTCTACAAAATTTATCAAATTTAAAATTTTATATTTATTTCGTAGTTAAAAATTTATAAAATGTTCAACTTTTATAGCTAAGGATTGAAAATTTAAAACAAAGATTCTCATTAATAGTTCATACTGTAACTAAAAAATCAATACAATGTCCTTTGTCAATTTTCAATTTTTTAGTTTTTTTTTCCTATAAATATGAATACATTTTATTTGATGG
>NC_042493.1:33751214-33752673 GCF_005508785.2 Acyrthosiphon pisum | reverse complement strand
CCACCCCACCAAACAAAAATCTTTTTTATATTGGTATTTTGTTTTGGGAAAATTGTTGTGATAAGAGATTTTCGGCAAACTGCCGACGGTACGAATAATAAATTATATAGCACGACAAGTCTACAAAATTATCGTTGATAACTGCAATTTTATCATAGCTAGGCCTCGATATCTATTACTGAAATAATAGTCAATTATGAAATCGACAAAAACAGCGATAACGACGTCGAGTGGATTTTGTTTTATGAATTATTTTAACAGTATAATATAAAACTATTGCAACTATTTATAGCAGAGCGACCCCACTTGCCCACCTTTTAAGAATTGTAATTACAATATAAAACCATCGATTAAGTATACAGTATAGTATTATGTAAATTATATGTAATATTATGTAAAGTGTATAAGTCTATAATAAAACTAATATCTATCAGTTAACTACGATCTTTGACTCAATATTTTATTTTAATTAATATTCAATCTATTTACGTTTATACTTTATTAATTAGTGGTTCTAAAAAATTAAATATTGCAGTATTAAATATTAATATTTCATAAGTGGCTATTAAAAAAAGAAAAGACAATTGACCCAGCTACATCTACTGTTACAGCTCACAACAACCATACCAATGATGATATACCTATATAGAGCACATGGTGTTGAAAGTAATATTAAGTATCATTCAACATAGGCGGAGTTACTAATTTACCCATATTCTGAAATTATATTTTAAGTTTGGTTAATATATTGTATTTTAACAAAGAAAGTACAATACATAAGGTATTTAGGTTAAATTTGTAAAGACTCATTTACCTGTCTACCTATTCCACCACCAGAGGAAGCAAACATTACGCAAAATTTACAGTAGGCGCCTTTATATATATGACTATATGCTATCCAAGAATATTGTGTTAAATATTTATACTGAAGTTTTCTTTTTTGTTTGCCTTCTATGTTTTCCGGAAAACTAAAACTAAGTGGAGGTATCCAAATGTGTTTTAAACAATCGAAAATTTCAGACTTTTTCAGCGTTCGAACCATTATGAAACAAGCAATATAATTCTTGTAAATTTAATTTTCAGTCAAAGCAGACATTAATAAAGACTAAAAACAATATTTAAACGATACAAAAGATATAAAAACAGCAAAGCCATTAACAGCTAATATTGATTTTGATTATATCAATAAATAATAACTAATAAATAATTTAAAATTATTCACTGTACTTGTATTTTTTTCAAATTATTAGGGTTGTGAACTTGTGTACGATCCAGCAAAGGGATGTCATTTGTTGTTTTAATACCATCCTAAAAAATAAATAATTATGCTAATCTATATTTTTTTGCCGCATAAAAATGTATTAATTATTATACTTTATACTAACATTAGACTCGATTTTTTTTTTCTTAAAATTGAATACATCAGATTCATTTGATCTTTTCTGAGACATTATGTATA
>NC_042493.1:33748866-33750271 GCF_005508785.2 Acyrthosiphon pisum | reverse complement strand
ATTGTTCTTTGTTATCTTAGTTCCATGGTTACATGATATGGTAGTTTACCTGATACCTGGTTATTGTTATCATCCACATGACGCTGAGTAAACAGCACGATTTATAAAGATAATATGGTTGCCTAACGACCCATTAGAAAAATGTTTTCACACGGCATACCTACGGTTTGAATCGAAAAGTCACGTGTTCTGCGGGGGTCAGTTGGACAGTGTTGTAAGTTAGGTTATACGATATTACCATGCGAGTATGAAATATGCAATACTTAGTACTTACTAAACACTAATAAGTGTAAACAGACACTCGTCTGTTCGTGACTCGTTGATAAATTATTTATTATTTAATAATTTTATATTTTACAATTTTAAATGTTTAAATTGTAACAATAGACATATAATTATTAATATAGTATTAGTTTTTGTAAATATTAATGTCTTGTTTACCACGTCATGTTGTATTTTTATTTAATAATTCAACCAAACATGACTTATAAGTACCTAAATTGTTAAGCGTCACATGTGAATTGGATACTTAGCGAGTACGTGCACGCGAATACTGTAATACAATTTGTTGGTAAGTTTTACTAATTTGGTAGTCGCAAAAATTATAATAAATAATACAATGTCATTGTGTATAAACATTTTGATTTCAGTTTAATAATTTCTACTTACAATTTTCGTATAACCAACTTATGGATACCTAACTTATGGATTACTAAACCTACTGGATATTATTTATATTTTGATAATATATTGGCTCGTATCACAATCAAGTGGTACTGTTTTGGCATAACACTACACAGAAATATTACAATCATCTAAGACATTCTTATATTTGTTCATAATTTAATTATGTCATAGTGAACTCTACTATAACATACCATTTGGATGATTCTGTATGTATGTTAAAATTATATTCATATTGCTATCTTCTATTACATTTGCAAATGGTAACATCAATAAATAACAATATTGCTTCACATATTGGATTTTAATATTTCAACAAACTACAAATTAAATTAAGTATGTATAAATATCTTTAAATATAATGTTATTTATTTGTATTGAAAAGCTGTTTTTTTTTAGATGATCAAGTTAATATGAAAGAAGTGGACAACAATTTAGATGGACTAACTGCGTATAACCAATAATATGTATTGAAAACTAAAAATTGTATAATGTTAATGTTTTATAATTTCATAATATTTTTTAATAATGCATTTAAATGAGGTAACAACATCAATCATAAAGACTCAAAAGATATGTATGTACATAATATGTAGATTGTGTAATAATTCAAATAAAGTATATTTCAATTAATAAAAATTACTTATAGATAATTATCTATATTATCTATATTAATATGCTTAAATTCAATATTAAATAATAAAAGAAATATATTTTTACT
>NC_042493.1:33745999-33748816 GCF_005508785.2 Acyrthosiphon pisum | reverse complement strand
TTATATATACATACGTGTTACGTTCTCTGTGGCGTATTTTGGAGGAAGTTTCAGAAATAATTTGAGCATGCCAATATACTGAATACAGCTCTTCGGAAAGCTGAGAATCGATCAATAGTCCATGCTCCGGGGTTCCAATATCCATGCTTAAACCAACCCATAATTTATACTTCTCACGTGGCCCAATATCTCTGACAACTGTTTGAATATGATCCTCTAATTCTTTGGTTTTTAAATGAAGGTACCAGTCGGTTTTGTTTATCATCAAACCATCTAAACATACCATTTAATCATGGTTACCATTTTGTATAAAAAATAATCAAAACTTAAGATAAATTATGATTTATACCTTTAAAAAAGAAATCAGCTTGACCTCTGTAACACGATGAAAAAAATACTAACATACAAATCCACAGTTGTATAGATATCGAGGAACTCATTCTGCTAATTATAAACTGTAATAATTTTTAAAAAATGTTTAATTATTAATTATAATTTTTTTTTTTTTTTATATTTAACTATTTAAAGAGATGTTATTTATTAAAACTCTACCTATTTCGTGGAATCCAATAGGACAATCATAATTGTGTAGTAAAGTTGAGTATTTAATGAACACACTATTAGAAACACCATATACAATGTTTTACACATTATAAAACCTACAGGTTTGTAATTATTAATTTTGTAAAAACTGCGTATCATTAAGTGATTGTAATACAAGGGGATATAATAATAATAATTGAAGGGCGAAAATCCAAAACGTGGTATTGTCAAAAATCAAAATGTTCACAAATCAAGAAAAACTATATCACGTTCTATGACATGAATTAACACTTGTAATTGATGTAATCAAATGTAAAAAATGAAAAATAACGATTGGCGGTGTCAAAATAAATCTATTTTGATTCTAAAACTTAGTTTTAATACTTTAAAAAGTGTTAACAGGCCAAAACATGGTATTGTAGGCATTGTAAAGGTAATGACAATATCACGTTTTGAAGTTGTCCTTATTTTTGTTGATGCAAAACTCATTATTGCCGCCAATACCACGTTTTGAAGAAAATTTCAATATTGGCAATACCACGTTTTGCAATGATAACAAGTATGCCCCAATACAAATTGCATGGGCAATAATACGTTTTGACTTGATCATGTAATACCACGTTTTGCGTTGACATTAAATGTGGCAATATCACGTTATGCATTGAACATTGGTTTTAAAATTGATTTTATTCTCAAAAGTAATCGATATAATTTAATTCTGACTCCACAAACGAATTCCTCACGTTTTTTTCCATAAAAATCGATGTTCAACTGGATTTTCAAAATTTGGCAATACCACGTTTTGAATTTTCACCCTTCAATTTTAAAATAAACAAGTTAAAGGTAAATAATAATGAAATAGGATATATCGTCGATGACGATGCAATGATCGTACTATTATTGTAACTAAATAATATTTATAATATTTATTACGTTGTCAAACTTTATTATCGTAATCCTTGTCTAAACGTTATAACTTAGGTATAAGTTATTATAATAAGAAAAATATACACGATTTATGTTCATAAAATTATTATAGTGAATAGATCTATAGTGTATTGTGTTTGTGTATACAAGTTTAATGTTTACTGGTTTATAGATTTATTGCAAACCGTAATATCAACTAACACTACCTGTACCAACGTTTATCGAGTGCATAGAAGTGCATGTGCTCAACGTAAATATGGAAAACAATAGTGCAAAAGTCCATAAAGTGTTTCGCGAATTGAGTGAAAAAAAAAACATAATAAAATTATCATTAATAAATCTTGTGACTATTGCAACTGGACAACCGTAAAAAATGCAACTCTTCAACTTAATCAAATTTTGGATTGTAATAAATGCCTAAAAAACATTAAAGACGCATTTCAAACTGATTTAAGTATGTTTAATTGTATAAACATAGTTATTTTTTATCTATCAGTTACTACATTTACATGGTGACGTTAAATGATTTTAAATCCGTTGATACTCATTTTGTTACTGCAAGTTTTAATTATTTACTGGTTAAATATGCAATGTTTTAATCAGTTTTAATCTTACTAGATAGGTACACTAAAGTAGTAACTACACTTGTGTCATGTGAATTTCATGACTACAAACATAACTTGGCTAATATTAAATTAATAAATATTTAATCAACTAACAATCAACACGTTTATGTATTAGATTGTATCTATTTACATTTATATACAGATACAGTCCGTATCATCTATAACGACGGTCAAGGGACCATAAAATATACGTCGTTATAACCAGATGTTGTTATAACCAAATTTTATTTTATTAGAATTTAAAATATTGCTTACATTATACATTTTTTTTTTTTTAATAATAGAATTTAAAATATTGTTTACATTATATATATTTTTTTACATTTTCTATTTTACAAAATTATTTTAAGAAGTCAGTGATTTTTAGCTGTTTTGATTTATCATTTAATAGCATATTTTGTATCGTGAGTTTTAATGAATTCAAATTTTGATTTAAGTCAATATTATTTAGTAATGAAAAATTAACAATATTTTCTAGTGATTTATACGCTTCGTCTACAGTTAAATAATCTTTATCTTCATTAGTTTATCCTCCTCTTCTTCTTCTTCTTCTTCATTTGGTTTGGATATTGTACTCACTATGTCCTCGTCACTTAATATTCCTGTTGTAGCTACCTCAGTATCTATATCTACAAAATTTTCGAAGTTTGGGTAGTCAAAATTGTTTTCTTGAATGTTTAAAGTAGTAGAAGTACTTTGTACTGTAGAGAGAAATCCCGCA
>NC_042493.1:33744878-33745899 GCF_005508785.2 Acyrthosiphon pisum | reverse complement strand
TGAGAAAAACAATTTTTTATAGTTTCTACTGTTATTTCATTCCACGATTGAGTTAACAACAAAATAGCATCCAAGACATTTAATTTGGTTTCTTTTTTGTGTTCAATATTATCAATCATTTTGAGAACTAACAATTTTCTAAATTTTGTTTTGAGACATTTTATGATCCCCTGGTCCATTGGTTGTAATATTGATGTGCAGTTTGGGGTAAAAAAACTAGCTTAATACAATGCAAATCATTTAACTTGGTATACGATGGACAGTTATCTATTAATAGTAAAATCTTTTCTCTCTTTCTTTTTAGTTCACTGTCCCATTTTCGTAAAAATCTATCACACAATTCAGATGTTATCCATGCACGTTTATTTGCTTCATAAATCACTGGCAAAGATTTAACATTTTTAAAACAACGTGGTGTTTTCGATTTTCCTATCACAAAAAGTTTCTTTTTTGATGTTCCGGTCATATTAGCACACACAAGTACAGTTAACCTCTCTTTAGACATTTTTCCTCCAGAACAAGTCTCGCCTTTAAATTTAAAAGTTTTGTCAGGTAGCATTTTAAAAAATAATCCTGTCTCATCAGTCATCACAATTATAAATTTCAGCATCATCATATCCCTCGCGCAATTTTGGCCAAACCATCTCCATCCATTTGGTTGTTTCTTCAATGTTTACACTGGCAGATTCTCCATTAACTTTAGAAAAAGTAATATTGTGTCTTACCTGAAACCGCTGAATCCACGATGAAGAACATGAAAAATCTTTACCCAATAGTTTTGCTAAATCGTTTGCTTTCTCTTGTAGAATCGGTCCATTAATCGGTATATTGAAACTTCGTTGTGTTTTAAACCATTTTAATAAAGCATTATCAATATCTTCATGATCACTACCACGATTTTTTTTAACGTTTTATCTTTCGCACTCGAATTCTCGTTTTATTTTATCACGATTTTTCCATATTGTAGATATCGTAGAATGGCTTACACCAAATTCAGTCCATAGGCGCACATAGGGGGGGG
>NC_042493.1:33739662-33744514 GCF_005508785.2 Acyrthosiphon pisum | reverse complement strand
TATTATTAAGAGGATGCTACACACGCATGTGTGGTCTCCGTTTTACAAATGTAAAACATAGTAAAAATGGTTTTGCGTGGATAAGAATCACTATGGCTAAACTTATAGTTCATGTTATGCAACCAAATGTTCGACTAGGAAGAAGAGAACATAGACTGTGCAACATTGTTTTTAATTTTTCGATATCACAAAAACGACAAAAGTTCTCATAGTTTAAAAATAAAAGTAGTACAGTAAATTGGGGTAACTTTGATAATTTTTTACTGTTTTATGACAATTTCATTTTTTATTATATGGATAACTTCTGTAGTGTTAACGATAAACCTCTCAAAATTAAATATTGGTTACAACTAGTTCAATATTTTAACGTTTTAATTTTTAAAATTCTGAAATTATCTTTTGAGATATCAATATTTTTTAATATGCTATCAAAGTAACACAACGGGCAATTTCGATACCTATATTTCTTAATGTGATATCAAAGTAACCCCATTTTATGAAAAAAAAATTTAATTATCATGGTACTTTGGTGAATAAAAATATATGGGTATCAAAGTTACCCCGCGAAATCAAAGTTAGGTACCCCATTCTAATTAAAAATTTAAAGCTAATGTAATGCAGTTAGTTATAGTATTAGGATTAAGGGGGGTGTGGGGGACAAAGCCCCCCATGGACATGTGTAACATAAACTATTCCAGCACCCCCTGAATTCACACCCAATGTGCGCCTATGATTCAGTCGCAATATTACTGTTTTTTTCATTATTCTCCAAACGAAAAATTATATGCGCTTTTTATTCGACAGAAAAATTTTTCCGCTTATTCATTTTAACGTTTTAATGAAACACGTACAACGGCACTAACATAACTAAAATATCAAACCAATATTTGTAGATTTTTGGTAATATCTCATTATATGTAAGTACTATAATGTGTATTAGACTTTTATCTCGTTAATAGCTTAAATGCTATTTTAAAAACGTATGAAAGCAGCTAATATAGTAATACATTACAAAATAACTATGTGAAGATAGTAGATACCCTATCTGTCATTATATACGATTAAAATGTGTGTTGAGGACCGATTTTTAAGTCGTATTAGCCGATATTGTCGTTACGTCCATGTCGTTACAACCAGTTATTTTGTATGTTAAAATAAACGGAATTTTGCCGGGTACTTGAAATTAACGTCGTTATACCCCATATGTCGTTACGACCGGCGTCGTTATAAATGGTAGCGACTGTAATTATATTAGTAAACCACTGATTGCTTAAATAATCAATACAACTATTGTAAAACTGTATATATATAATATATATGAAAGTTTGTGTGCAGATTAAACCTCTGGGAAGGAGATAGGCTAATTTAAAAAGGGGTTAAATTTGGTTTCTTTTTATTCATCGGATTTTAGTACCTACTTACGGTTAGGTTAGGATTATGTATTGATTGATTATATTAATCCACCGTATTATATCAAACTTGGTATAACTTTGATACTTTAGAGTTAAATCATACACTCCCATACAAACAGCACAGAGTCCACTATCTACCGCAGGTAGATTGCCTACCTGATAATGTACTGCTGTGAATCAGAACTTCTATTCCGGGCAACTGAAAAGTTTAGATAAATTTTAAACATTATACACCGAATATTAAATAAAGAATTGAACAAAGTTTGAGTTATATAGAGTTTGTACATTTAACGGGAAACGAAGTGCACGGGATCAGCTAATATAATATAATAATAAGTATAATGATACAATGTGAAATAGTGTTACAATACGTAATATCGACTACCAGCTACACTATACAATACATCCTATATGGTATGGTATTATAAAAAATAAAAATGTATACTTTGCGTTTGATGTACGCCTGTGAATTATTACAATGTGAATAGATAACTTATAAGCGTCTTGATTTAAAATGTTTTGATTATAGTTATAACAATAATATGTTACCTTCTATCAGGCACGGCGTTTAGGGGGGGGGGGGGCATAGGGTCCATGGCCACTCCCTAGACATAAAACTACGTATATATAATAATTTTTTTCAGAAATTTCAGTAATTTTATTTTTAGAATTTGCACCTCCAAAAATGTATGGGCATCATTAGATAATTGATCGCAAATAAATAATAATATTTCCAACAATTTACAACATTCTGCTGATATTAGGGACCCTGCCTGTAAGTGTTAATACTGCTGAACGCAGCTTGTCAACGCTTCGCAGGTATAATTATTATAGATTATTGCTTAGCTTGCAAATTAATTTTAATACTGACTTTGCTTTTGCACAGCTGATTAAAAACATGTTTTTGGTCACAAATGGGTCAAGATAGACTGGTAGGGCTAGCGCTACTTAATTTTCATAGAGAGTATAATATAGAAGTTGAAAATATAATTAGTCGCTTTGCATCGATGAAGAAAAGAAATTTAGATTTTGTATTGTAGACTAATATAAATTTGTATATGTTAATTAACTATTTAAATTTTTTGATATAACTATTAATTTTACATTTTTACCTTCAAACCTACCTATTCCTTTTTTTTTCCTTGTAGGTTAAAATATAGTAGTATCATTTTTGATTTTGGACCCAATGGATATTGGCCCTAGAAGACGAATCAAATCCACCACTGCCTTCTATTATTATGATTAAATTATTAAAAACTACTCATTACATTCTTGATAACGCAGCCATACATGATATTCACAAAGCTATACGATCCTTATCTATAGATCATTCACACCATTAGCAATTAATCTAGACTTAGAATAATTTAGAATTTGTAAAAAATTATAAGGGTTATCGTATATTTTCTTGACACTTGATTATTTTATCGATTGAAATATTTCAGTACCTTAGGAATATTATAATTTAAATTTTAACACTTGAACAGTGAGTTGAACATTTAAAAATAAAACATTTTAAACAATTTTATTAATCAGAGATCACTATAGTATCAAAAAAATGTAAATACGGATGGTAAAATAATATGTACCTATGCAGTTATTTTAAAAATACCAACGACCACTTTAATGATCGTGTTGTTATAATTTATAAGTGAGAATCTTCTTATTTACCTTCGAATAAATGTATGGTACTCGCCGTAACTTGAATTATATCTTTTGATTGCTATCGTGTAATTGAATTTGGATTAATTGTGTCGTTGAAAATACTCATCCAATAATTGAGATTATTTAACCAATTACGTTTAACGATGAGTTATCACGTCATGTCGTCGTCGTTGATGCACTGATATCTGTGGGTTCCAGTTGTTTTTAGTTTTCACTGTCGGCCAAACGACAATTCTATTGGGTTCACCCCCACCCCCTCCCAACCATAGGCACCAAGCCACAACAATATATATCCAAACGTACAATTCCATTGGAATTTGACCTTGGAGTCGTGGGTGGCAGTGACCAGTTTTTTTCTGTAATTTTGGTCGAGGGGAGTCCGACACTGAGACGCCGAGTTTTTTATTATAATCGGAAATCAGGAATTCACAAACCGGTCCAACGGTAGTGCTGTGTATGTATTATATTATAATTTATAGTGTTAGAGCAGTAGCATATATAAGCCGGATAATAAAAACGTTAGGCTAGGGATTATTTGGAACAGATTTCCAGGTTCAAATACATGCGACTTAATAATAAATAGCAAATCTTATAAAAATAATTATCACCTTGTTAATTTTTGGATCATTAAGTACCTATACTTATATCGTATATTATATTTACAATAATATACTCGTATTGAGTGACTACTATTATACCCAACAACCAATTAAAGAAAACACATAAAATAGATGAGGAATTTATAGTTACCCAATTTGTATAATAAGGTGTTAAATTAATGTTAAAATCCAACAAAAAAAATTGGTTCTTCTGATTTATAAGGTAAACACAAATATTAAGAAAAAAATTTAAAAGTTTTTGAAATATCTATGAATAATTTTTTTATCAACGTTTTTATTTGTAACGGAACGTACAATTTTTTCATGAATATCAAAATTCATATGTGTACCTAATAAATACTTTTCAAAATAATCATCTGTATCTCATCTTATTAGATCCTCGTAAAAAGTATATTTTACTAAACAACCATAATATATATTATATTAAAATTTATAAATTTAAGTGTTTTGGGTGACTTCGTATTATGTTCATATAATAAGCAAAATTTTGAATTAGTTATAGCCTTATAGGTATTAGATTATTCTATAAACACCCCTAACATTTGGTTAAATGTTATAATATGGATAAATTACAATTTATTTTCTTAATTCTGTTTTGTTCAAAGACATATAATATTATGTAATATTATGTATGCATTATGAAATATGTTGTTAAATTAATGATAAAATTCAACAACAAAAAAGGTGGGCAAGTGGATGTCGATCTGCTGTATAGTAGGTTACAAGTGGGTCACTGTATAATGGATGCGGTATTAAATTTGAATTCAATGATATAATATGATTGTATAAGAAAAACGATTCTGAGTGGAGACGGTATGTCAGTCTATGTTTAAGACATTATCAGTCTTGTAAAGAATACTTTTATTTTGTGTTCGGAATACATATTCGAATAAATGAGAATTAAGGTATTCAGAAACGTATTCGAATAGTTCTTAAAAATATATATTCAGAATACATATTCGAATACTTTAAAAAGTATTCGAATACTATTAGAATACTTTTTTTTATAACTAGTTTTTGTCAGTTTTTGAATGGTTGGTAATTAACAATTACCAATTGTTAATATTAATGTAATTAAAAATACAACCTAATCCAAGCCCATATTAAGACCTTCAGGGCCCAGGGGCCAATACACAGTTGTGGGCACCCATCAAT
>NC_042493.1:33735335-33739612 GCF_005508785.2 Acyrthosiphon pisum | reverse complement strand
TAGTAAAATGTATTCTTATTTTAATATTATAGTAGGAGCCTCACTCGACTACTTATCAATAGTAAAATGTATTCTTATGTTACTATTATAGTAGGAGCTTACTCGACTACTTATCAATAGTAAAATGTATTCTTATTTTACTATTATAGTAGGAGCCTCACTCGACTACTTATCAATAGTAAAATGTATTCTTATTTTACTATTATAGTAGGAGCCTCACTCGACTACTTATCAATAGTAAAATGTATTCTTATGTTAATATAATATTATTGTAGGAGCCTTACTTGACTACTTATTCAATAGTAAAATGTATTCTTATGTGAATTCAGTGTTTTTCAAATACTTTTAAAAATAATACTTCAACCAAGTATTTTTAATTTTTTTCTCAAAATATCAGTATTTAAAATTAAATACTATTTTTAATATACATTAATATTTTTTTAAGTTTTGATATTTTCTATTTTAATTTTGAAAACGTAAAATAAAAACTAAAATTGAGAATATAATATTACATATATAATAATATATTTTTTACTGTAAATTATACTCAACAGAAAATCAAAAACTTTGACAAAGATAACAGTTGAGTATAAATAAGTTCTGTTAAATTATGTGGTGTAAAATATATGCTATTTACAACTATTAATGTAAAAACATACTATTATGTTTTTAAATACTTTTTTTTAAGTATATTTTGTATTTTTACTCAAATACTTATTTTGCTTTAGTATTAAAATACTTATTTTGCTTTAGTATTAAAATACTTATTTTGTTTGAGTATTCAAATACTTAGATGCGTCTCTGGTAGGGACCTTACTTTACTACTTATCAATAGTGTAAAACAATCGTTTGCTATAAAATACTAATTAAGTATATGTATAATATCCATGTATTTTATTTTTTTATGACGTGCAATGGCATTTATTATATTATTTAAAATACAATTGTATATTAAATAAAAATTAGATAAATAGGTAGGTAATTATTAAATAATAAAAAATTAACTATTGGTAATATAATTTTTATTTTTTTAACATTTATCATCAAAATTGCAGATTGTTTTTAAATCTGTAAACAAAATAAATACTATGTGAGTAAATGAACATGAACCAAAAGTTAATAATAATTACACAGCAGTAATAAGTTTGAAGTGATTTTTGGGATTCTGAATCGCTCTGATCAATGTAATTATTATTAGTTAATTTTTTTTTTTTTCGTGATGTATAATGATGTATGTTATTAATTAAAATAAATTTAGTTGTATAGTATGAATGTATTGTTATTATAAATGTATTTGTATCAGTGCCGTAGACAGGAATTTTATATGGGGGGGGTTTATTGTAATAATAACATGTTATAGTAAATTAAGAAAAAATAACACATTATTTATATTTTTATATCTTTATTTTAGTGTCTTATAAGTTATAAGTTATAATATCAGATCTATTTTTCTTTTTTTTTTGCTAGTTCGTCCAGTACTTCTTCTGGCGTTATTTCGATGTTTCGATAGTAGCTTAAGAGCACCAATCCATTTAAACGATCCTATTTAGAGTAGTGTTTAATTAATAAAATGAAAATAAATATATATTATTATAACATACTTCTTTCATGCAATTTCTAAGATAGGTCTTTACTCTTTTCAAACTGGAAAAAGTTCTTTCAGGCGTGGCAGTAGACACTGGCAGTGTGCACAAAATTTTTAACAGTGTAAATATATTTGGGAAAATGATAGGATCACAATGCTTAATAGCATCTAATGCATTTGATGTAATCACTTCATCACTACCAACTGCTACACACTTGCCCTTTTGTTTCCAAATTTGTAGCTCACAGATTGCTGTAGTCAAATCAATTTGTGGTAGATAAAAAGAAACCAGAGTCTCAAAATCTGTATAAATTTATAAACTTTCCAAGGGGGGGGTTTGAACCCCCTAAACCCCCCCCGTGTCTACGGCCCTGTGTAATATTATGTATGCATTATGAAATATGTTGTTAAATTAATGATAAAATTCAACAACAAAAAAGGTGGACAAGTGGATGTCGATCTGCTGTATAGTAGGTTACAAGTGGGTCACTGTATAATGGATACGGTATTAAATTTGAATTCAATGATATAATATGATTGTATAAGAAAAACGATTCTGAGTGGAGACGGTATGTCAGTCTAGGTATAAGACATTATCAGTCTTGTAAAGAATACTTTTATTTTGTGTTCGGAATACATATTCGAATAAATGAGAATTAAGGTATTCAGAAACGTATTCGAATAGTTCTTAAAAATATATATTCAGAATACATATTCGAATACTTTAAAAAGTATTCGAATACTATTAGAATACTTTTTTTTATAACTAGTTTTTGTCAGTTTTTGAATGGTTGGTAATTAACAATTACCAATTGTTAATATTAATGTAATTAAAAATACAACCTAATCCAAGCCCATATTAAGACCTTCAGGGCCCAGGGGCCAATACACAGTTGTGGGCACCCATCGATAAAAACAATTCTTTAAAATTATAAAAGTAGGCATACAATAAAACAAATTTAAAGCTTTTTATTTAAATATGATAATAATAATAACAAATGATAATATATGATAATTAATGAGAATACAAATATTAAAAACATAATTTTTTTTAAATACATAGTTACAAATAAAATTAAGTATTGTTTAAGTAAAAGTTTTTTTTCTAGCTTTTTGAGTACCTAGCAAATATTTCTAATGTTTTATCGAAGCTTAAATTTTGAAGAACATCATTTTCTGCCAAAAAGCTTGCACATAAAACAATATACAACACCTTGACTAGGAGAATACATTAACCATTGCTATTAAAGTCATTTATACTAACAGTATAGGTATTAAATTTGCTTTGTCGAAAACATTTAATTTGTTGTACTTTAAAAGTTTTATGTACCTACCCACAAATAATATTTTTAAATTACAAAAAAATAACTAAAAACATTATTTTTGGTTTAGGTACATATCTAATTTTATTCTAATTTGAACTTAAAATGTCTATAAAAATGACTGTGTGAATATACTTTTAGAGATTTGTGTTACAATATCAAATATTTATGAAAAACTATGTTTTAATTTTTCAATCATTAAGTAAATTCTAAAAAAACCTAATAGTGTTTGAAAGCGCTGGAAAAAAAAAATGAAAAAGGTGGGTAAGTGGATGTCGCTCTGCTGTACAGTAGGTTACAAGTGAGTCACTGTATAATGGATAGTATTAAATTTGAATTCAATGATATAATATCACTATATAAGAAAAACGATTCTGAGCGGATACGGTTTGTCACTCTAGGTACCATTAGACATATTATAGGTATACCTACTTATCTATAGTATTAAAAAAAATTTACATATAATAGGTATCAATAATAAATTCCAAATTAATCATATCACAATATCCATTTGGTAACGCGTTATACATCAACAACAAACCGTGGTACTGTCATCTAGGTTTTTAATATGTAATTTCGTCCAAATTTGTACTTAAAATGACTATAAAAATAAACTGTGTAAATGTATTTTTTAGATTTTTTGGTAACAGAATTAATTACTTACGTGGAATCTTGTTTTAAATTTTCAATTCTTAGATACAAAAATTGAACATTTTATACATTTTTAACTACAAAATAATTTTTCAAATTTAAATTTGATAAATGTTGTCAAAATTTGATCTTTAAATGCTTATAAAAAAAAATTGTGCCTATGTATTTTTAATATTTTTCAACTGCCTTTGAAACAATATATCAGGAGCTTTGTGTTAAATGTATACACTTTATGGCCCAACAAATAAAATTTTATTGATATTTATAGAAAAAAAAACTAAAAAAAATTGAAAACTGAAAATTTCCGTAAACAGCTCAAAAAGAGTCAAAATATTTTCAAAATTGTATGGTGTACAGAAGATGCTAAGATAAACATTCAGTCAAAATTTCATGTATCTACGGTAATTTTTTTTAAAGTTACACCAAAAACCAAATTCAATTTTATGAAAAATCGATTTTGCGTAAAAATTTCCGTTTTTCCTTAATTTTTCTTTTGTTTTTCCCGCCGCTTTTGAAAACCACTGGGAAATTTAAATTTTGACCTCCCCAATGCACCAACGATATTCATTTTCTGATCGAACAAGATACTGAAGTTGAAAATCGTAGCATTATTTCGACTACTTATCGTGTACACAGACACAAAAAAAATAAAAAAAACACACATCATTGTAAAATCAATACATTCATCGTTCCACTCAGAATCTAAAATATGGAAAAAT
>NC_042493.1:33732493-33733623 GCF_005508785.2 Acyrthosiphon pisum | reverse complement strand
ACTTGACCATTTGGGGAAAAAATTCCCACCACCTTTTTTCCTTTAAAAATGCATTTATTCAAATTCTGATTTATAGAATTATTTAAGTAGGTATACCTAAAGACACTATATTCAAATTCCTGATATTTTTGGTACTAATATTAGAGTGTCCTGTGGCTATACAAACTTCTATTTTTCAAATGAGAATTTCCTTGTTTACTGCAAATTATTTACCGGATTATGTTCTTGTAAATGTAGATGTATCTAAATGTACGTCTACATTAATTTTTTTACTTTGTTAAAAGTAAAAAAAGAGGATGCCGATTTTAAAAACAGAAGTTTGTATTGTAAGACATCATTCTTAAATGGTATCAAAAATCTCAAAGTATTCAAAAATCTTCAAGAGCATTTAGAAATTCTAAAAATCAGAATTTTAATATAATATGTAGAATTTAAATAAAAAAAATAGAGTGGGTATAGGTACTTAAAAAATCACTACGTATAATATTAACGAAAGCCTATAACGAGGGGAATCATTCGTTAATTAATAAACTATGAAATTATTGAAATATTTTAAACTACAAAATAATAAATAATAATTATTAATAATATAGAAACAAAATTATATTTATATTGCCTATATAGAATTTTAACTTTGAAGACAAATCTATAAGCTACCTATATATCTATTCACAGTGGCGGGCTGCAGAAGTTCAATTTTAAATGACGCATTTTCATAATTATGTACTTACCACCACCACCACCACCATCTTATTTTTACTTATATCATAATTATGATGTTAATAAAATGTGATCAAAAGAACCAAGAGGTCAGGCTTTAGCATGTAATTCTGCGCCACAGTCACGGGGTGGCACCGCCCCCTTTGAAAAGTTGACGCAACTGCGTCAAAATTGACCACTTTGGCTCGCCACTGCCTATTCGTAATATTATTCACGTAAACTTTCAAAAGTAAATGTAAAATCTTTATCGTTGTTTAATATTTTATTAGGTATATATACATATAATTGGTATAAGTAGAAGTCTGAAGTATAGTATTATAAATCATACATATTTTTGTATGTAACATTTTCATGATCGCTGCAGAATCCAACAGCGGAGCCGCTGCAGTAGGGTGGCCTCGTCTGAGTTT
>NC_042493.1:33713038-33732443 GCF_005508785.2 Acyrthosiphon pisum | reverse complement strand
TATTGATAAATACTTTACGGGGTTCTTACTCCATACATACGCCAAACAAATAAAAAAAAAACCGCTGAGTGGATGGCACTCCGCTGTACAGTCTATGATTAATGAATTATATTAAACTTGTACGAGACCCTAAAAAAATCGGAGGGGCCCCGGCCGCGTTCGCGGTCCAGCGGTCATGGCCAGGCCGACACTGTAGGACGGGGGTAACCTCATGTAACTACTTTTACCATATTAAAAAAGTATTTAATGATTGACTAACAATTATCATAATAATAATATTGAATATTGAGGGGGGCCGGGGGGAGTTCGCAGAGTAGTCAAGTAACCTAACCTTGACTACCCCGTGAGCACGCTTATGACAATAATACAATATACATATTTATAATATTATATAGATAAAAATATAGATACATTATCATTTTCATTCAGGGCCAGTGTGGCAAGTGCCCCCCCCCCCCCCTATAAATTAATGTTGAACATTTTAATCTAATCTGAAAATGCATTTCATATTGAGCATTTTATTAAATACTATGTCACAACAAAAACCCTTCGTAAACTACGTGTAAAAATGGCTAAGTAAAAAAAAATATAAGATCTTTAAGCACTATAAAGATGTGATATCATGAATAAATGCCAAGTAAATTGAATTTAAGTAAACTTATTTTGTTTCAATAATTTTTTTACTTGGTGAGAAATTATTTCTCAAAAGAAACAAAGTGTTTAGTGTGATGAACAAAATAATTAAATGGCGAAGGACTATTAAAATATAATTTATTTTTATTTTAAAAATATTATTAATATTTATATACAAGTAAATAAATTATTGAAAAAAAAAAACAAGTTTACTTGAATTTAATATACTTACCTCTATACTGCTTAAAGATCTTACATTTTTTTTACTAGCCATTTTTACACGTAGTTTACCTACGTTGTTGTGATATCACAAATATTTATCGTTATCAAATATTGAGTATTTGGCATTTGCACAATAATCTATAAGAACGGTAATATTGTTGGTAACATTCGCAACGCTGATGCAACGACTACTACAACGACGACGACGACCCACGACGTGATTCTGAATTTAATATAAATTTTCATTAAAAAGTTCGCACTTTTTCATTCATTATTTAATTTCTAAACGTACGATTTTGATGATTTTTACAAAAGCACGTTCTACACAATATATCTGATTTTTTGAAGTTTACTATGATTTAATATTTTAATTGATGCATAAGAAAATTAGTTATGTTCTATAACAAATTAACATGTATTTTACACAGTTTTAATAGGCAACTCCTGCTTCGATATACACGCACCGTCGTGCAGTTATTGTTTTTTCGGGTTCTGTACGGTAAAACGGGACCCTATTATTAAGGCTGTCCGTCCGTCCGTCCGTCTGTCACCAGGCTGCATTCATTAACCGTGAAATTTAGAAAGTTGAAATGTTCATAGTATATCATGTATTTCTGTTGCCGCTATAACAACAATTAATACTAAAAATCCTAGAATATATTTTAATATAAGCAGTGTTGCCAATATGTTTATAGCTGATGATGGTACGGAACCCATAGACCTTATACTAGCCCATCCCAATATTCCCATAGGATAAAAGATAAATTATAATAGTACGGTATTATTGTACATTGTACTCAACGGAAATTACTACACTGATGTGATTATACTGCACATCACTGCTGTATGTCTGACCGGCTACTACCACAGCTACTGTATAGGCAAGGCCAGTCTATTAGTATAAGGTAGAGGCCTTGATATTTATTATCAAGGCTCTCTAGTATAAGGTCTATGACGCAACCCTTAGTGCGCGAGTCCGACTCGCACTTTGCCGGTTATTATTTTTTTACTTTCTTTTTACGATCATGGATCAAACTGTACAATAATAATAATAGTAATAATATTGGTCTGCGAGGTTGGTCGAGGTTGATCGGGTTGCTAAAAATGCTACTAAACAGACGAACTAAATCGAAAAATAAGGTATCGGAGTACCAGGGCCTCATTACATGGTCCAATCGTTACTTTTCTTCAGTTTCGGCGGCGGCGGCCCGGCGGCTGTTGTGACGACGCGCGGCAGCAGTTGTTGTAGCTACTCGCTCCTACATTCTTCTACATTATAGAAACATTACAGTTTGTCTAACTACTGTTATAATTATTACACAATATTATAGTGCCAGTTTTACGTCGGTTAATATAAATGTCTCTATTCATATTAATCGATCGATTGTTATTTGTTACTGAACAATAATAATAATAATATTGTTGGTCTGTGGACGTTGATCGAGGTTGATCGGGATAGCAAAAACCTTAGATCATATATAAATATATATATCGTATCTAAGGTAAAAACGCTACTAAAACGTACGAACTAATCTGAAAATAGAGGGGCGGAGTACCATGGTCTAATCGTTATTTTTCTTCAGTTTCGGCGGCTGTTGCGACGACGCGCGGCAGCAGTGGCCACTCGCTCTACGGCAATCACGATCATAGTATACCTGTTACATTCTGTGACATGGAAAATATCGTCACTTGCTACAAAAATTCTGCAATTATATGAGCCAACTGAATACAAATAAGCCATCGCACGTTATTTTTAGCAAGTTTATCATCCAAAAAACTCCCATGACGATCCTAACCTTAGGTACGATAAAAAATGAATAATTTAATTTGTATACCAATATTAAAAATCATGGACATTGCTGAGGGAATAAATTTGCCATTTAAATAAATGCAAACAGAATTCGATAGGTAGATTAAATACTACCATTGATTTATGATTATAGGTTATTATAATCAATGCTACTACTTGTGTGCGTAAAATGTTGATATGACGAACAACTGGCGACTGGCTAACTGAAAAACTTGGATAGCTAGCAAATTTATACAGTTACACACCGTCGTGCAGTTTTTTTTTTTTTTGACGACCGTGGCGATGGATATAATATAATATAATCCTAATAATTTGTTATTATTTACATTCAATTTATTCAATTTATTCTTGATACTTGATATCATATATATTTTTAGTGCTTAAATATTATATAAATTAGGTACTGATTTTATTTATTACACGAAGTTCGATGAATTGTT
Source organism: Acyrthosiphon pisum (assembly GCF_005508785.2). Taxonomy (NCBI): domain Eukaryota; kingdom Metazoa; phylum Arthropoda; class Insecta; order Hemiptera; family Aphididae; genus Acyrthosiphon; species Acyrthosiphon pisum. Next base: position 33,729,338 of record NC_042493.1, on the reverse strand, counting down.
TTTATTGCAATAAAAATAAACGACCACGGATAACCTAACCTAGGATATTGATTCTTATAGAATATTATAACCTCAATTTAATTTTCTACAAGCCAAAAGTTAGTCATTGGATATTCACTCGTAAACGAAGAAAATCTCATATATAACGATTTTCTTATTTTGTTGTTATTAACTGTAGTTACTTGTAATTTTCATAAAATGCTTATTTTACTATTTTCTATACATGTCACATGATATATGTTTTAAAATATTTCAATTTGTTTTGATTTATTTTTAAATATTTAAAATTTTCAATATTTTAGTTTTTTATTCTATATAATACATTTTATGACTTTTTGTACTTGCCGCAATAGACACATTTTTCTCTATTTATGTAATATAGTTTTATTTTAAGAGTACTGTAACTAATTATTTTCTACTTATGACTTATGACTTAAATTGATATATTTTATTAAGCTTACGAAATGTTAAATAAAATATAATGTAACGCAACAATCATATAAATTAATAGTAGGTACGTTTTCTCTTAGTCGTTACAAATAGACACAACTCAAAGGTTATGATAAAAAAATAAAAAGTAAAATAGGCATAACTTATTTTAATATTAGAACCAAAACTTTTTTAAATTTGTAGCATACGTGTTTGCTAGATTATATGAATTTGAATCTATTGGTGTAAATACCAAGTATGTAAAGTGAGAACTTTAATTTTTATGTTGATTTTAATTTTTAGCCATTATGATTTTTACCTGTACTGTATAATTATTATATATGAGTTGTGTCGTTCTTCTTCTGGGTGTGCGATATGTCAATAACATATCATTCGTTGAATTAAATAGCTTGCAAATGTAATACAGCGCTATCATAAACCGTGGATTATAATAATATAATATTATCACATGACGCATTATGGTCAATCATAGTATAGTCGTACAGATGAGTTATAAGTAGGAAAGAAGTTTTCAACTTTTTAAAAATCACGACCCTCAGCAAATTGGATCTAGTTAACACTCTTGAAAGGTAAACATTTATTTTCTGTTTGGAATATATATATTAATAATATATATAATATCTGGTTTATAGATTAAATATTATAATAAACTGCAATACTGTATAGTGCTACACTGCAATACAAAGAGCCGATAAAGTGTGTGAATTTTGTCTATTGACCTTTTTTAAGTCGAAATCATAAGTGCAAGCCCGGATTAAGACATTTTGAGGCCCAGGGGCCAACGTTTTAAAAGAGGTCTCAGTACGAAAAAAAATAATAATAAATGTGTATAATGTATATATTATTTAATATTAGGTTCCTGTTATAATTAATATATATAGATATTAGGTACTTTGCAATAAATAATGTATCATTTTATTTATAAATTATAATGTATGAGCTTTTTTCTTCGGCAAATAATCATCGGTTTTTTTAAGGTGATTATTATGCAGTGTTATAGCCTATAACGAAAAAAGTAATAGACAAATCTGAAGCCCCTAAATAAATTCAAACTATTGAGGCCCGGGGGCCATGACCCCCTCTGGACCCCCCCCCCCCCCCTTAATCCGGGTTTGCATAAGTGTGGTTTTTGGATGCAGCCAAAAATTCTACTAGAAAGTAAATTCATCAACTAAAAATTTACTATCTAGTAACTACGCATATTTTCTTTCAAAAAAAAATCTAAACAATGAATAATTAATAATTAATTTATGACATATGGAGAATTTTTAAATTAGGTAGGTACACCAAAAAACAAAATCGATTTTTTCAAAAACTAATTTTTTGTAAAAATTACATTTAAAAAAAAAAAAAAATTGTGTCCCTTTTGTATAACACGAATGGGATTATTTTAAATTTTGACTCAAGTACTAAGTAGATTCATTTTACTGACAGAAAATATGCTGCAGTTTAAAATAGTGGACTTTGAACTGCCTGTGTGTATTTTTCTGCCCTATAGTGCACAATACGATTTAACGTACAATAATTACGGTGCTAACTCCATACAGCGCCAATAACATAATATTATATTAAAAATATAGCACAAACTTAAAAAAAAAATTAATTTCTAAAATCTTGCCACCTCCTGCAGTCGCTTTAAATACGTCATTCTTTATATAGTACTTTGTAAACATTACAGGCTACACATAATAATATAATCTTGGATAAAAACTTTGAGCGCAAAATCTCTTAGGAGGACAAGGTAATAACTAACAATAGATTTCATTGTACTAAAAAATATTTAAATGATAAATTTAATTAAAATTGTCATTCTAATAATAATATTGTTCAAATAAACAGTAAGGTAAATAATATATTTTTCAAAATAAAAATAATGAATATTCATTACTTATTTCACTTATATGATTTTAAAATTTAACTATATAAAGTACCTCACATTACGGTTAAAAGTTCCGATAGCGATCGATAATATCATACAATATTTTATCATAACGGGTTATCATTCTCTAATATCACTGCAGCTGCAATTCTTAATGAGGTCCGTAGTATTTCTAGTTTCTCCCCCTGCCAATAGAATCAGCAGAGCATGTACCCACCGGCACCACCCTATAACTTAGTAATACTGGCTATTCATCAAAAACCGTAGCCGCCATCCGGATCCATCATGCCAGACGGTGCATACCAAAGAAGGCAGACGTCTTATCAACTGTTTGTGACGATTGCCTGACGATGACGAACACCACTCTCTGCACAAGATTTATCAGGCCACACAATCGTATCGTTAAACAACAACGATACGGAAAAACACTAAAAAAAGTTGGTAGGTAATTTAGTAGTGACAAAATTATGTACTTAACAAAAATATTTCTAATCACGTTGAATAATTTTAAGAAAATAAGTGTTTACCTTTATAACAATCTGAGGTCCAGCACGATTTGTCTGCTTTCCAATAACATCGTTGACTCGCGTGACGCCTGCTCGGCCTGCTAAACCTGGGGCAGCCAACGGTATCTGACATCGTCCGACACAAATTGCTGGAAAGTCGTCTGTGGTATTTGGCACACGGCCGTCTGGAGTAATGATTCGGGGTGTCGACTGCGGAATCTGGTGAACTGCGTGTATCACAGGTTCATGTGGTACCACTATCTGGTACATGAACTACCAGATCTATCGCCAGAATGAGCGCCAGTTTATAAGCTCAGTCTCAGCAGCGATTAACGATGGTGATACTTATCGACGTTTTGAGCGGTGGTGGATGGGGCTCGTGAACGATGGTTGAAGAGCATAACATGACATCATCTGTCGGATAGATGTCTATGGTTGCTGAACACCCGTAGTCATTTGTCGAGTTGCAGATGATAATACCTATATTTTTTTCACGTGTCGTCATATTTTATTATTAATTTACTATTTCTTATCGCCGTTTATATTACAATAATACAATTATTGTACGATATCGTCGATCGCTACCGGAACTTCGATCTGTAAATTGTAAAAAAAAGACAAACATATTTATTGATCAGTTTAATATACATTTTAAATTCATCTGCATCACCAGTTCGGCAGTGCATTACCCAAATCCGTTACTTCAGGGCAAGTTAAAATTTTTAAGTACCAGGTACCACATCAAAACACTCAGAAATGTTTTCTAGATGTCACGTGGGTGCACAGTATGTGACAAATAAATCTTTTCGAGGACACATCAAATATTTAGATATATAATATGGTTAACGTATCTAATATTACAATTTAAATATATGTACAATTTTTTTTTAACAGCTAGGTATAAGATTTGAATATTTAATTCAAATTTCCTCATCGGTAGGTATATCATAATATTAAATACAATTACATTATAATGTAACTATATGTAAGACTTACTTTATGAATTGCTTACGGAAACGTGCTTGGTGAGGTTTTTACTGATAATGGTGAAAATCAGCCGATACCTAAATTATCTTTGATGATTCCCATCTCCTTGGATCTATTAATAAAATAAAATAAAAACGTTATTATTATCATTGTATTTTCAAATAGTTTTACATGGTACATCATATCCAATCATGTCAGAATGTGGAGTCTGATAGTCTCTTCCAGATAATAAATATACTGAAATGAATTTCCATTTCAATAAGCCGGAGACTAGATAATTTTGAATGTTTTGTACTGCCAAGAACTTTTCCATCAGAAAATAATGAAACATTAAAATATGAATTGTACCTAATGAATTAATTTTTAATGCTCTAAAATAAATATAATTTAATAAATACAAAATATTATATTACATACCTATGCTATATGTATTATGTATACTGTATACTATATTAGGTACATACTCTGTATATTATTGAACCATATGTACTAAATTATTTTTATCCAGACTGATAATGTCAGTACATATACCTATCGTGTGTAATAATTTGTGATGATACAAATAAGTTCCTTATTTTAAATAAACATTTTAATAATATGTAAACAATTTTTTCGCTGACAAGAATGCTACAGATAATGTCTTAAAAAAATTAATAAAATATAGTGTACCTAGGTAAATGAAAAATATTTTTTAATAAGATACCTTTTTTTTGAAGATATTATTATTAGGTTTAACGAGAATCGCAATTTTAAAGCGTCATTATGGCATGCGGTGCAACGTTGTTCGACGGGCTGATTGATTTTGTCGTTTATTTATTACACTTACGTTAAAAATATATAACTTTTACTAACAATTTAATCAAGTTTTAATATATTATGCTATTTTTATCGTCAAGTTTATATATTTTGAAAATATTATCAAAAAACTATAAAATTTCACGTAAAATCCAAGACGGCGGACACTTCCCGGACCTTGGAGGGATGGTGACATTTTTTTTATTAATTAGAACCCGAAGCAAAACTTTCTCCCTAGTTACACAACTTAAGTATTTTCTTGAAGGCAAAACTCCCCACTGACTTGACTATTTTGTAAGATAATAAAATAATCTAATAAGCCAAGTACCAACATAATATATTATACAGGATGTATCTTATGTCATTGTACGGGGTTTTTTAACGATTATGGATCGATGTCATAAAATTTCGAAAATAAGACGAAAAATAATAACAAAAAAAGACATGTTTCTTAATTTTTAACAAGAAATTTTTTAAGCACGCAGGTGTACCAACAGCAAAATCAACTTTATTTTTTCAAATGGTAATAACTATATTTTTATGGATTCTGGTAAAGCTTTTTTTTCTGAAAATGTTGGTGGTAAAATCATCAATTTGGTTCGCTAGTTGGTCCTCTAAAGTTTGGTAAAATATGCATTAATACTTTTAATTAAAATAATTGCTACAGGAATAAGTTTAATTACAAGTGCTAAATAGTTTTTTCTTATAACTAACTTTTATAACTTGATATTTGAACCATAAGTTCCCTATATTGGTAGGTAGTGCATACAAAGTTAAAATTCTTTAAGAATTCTTTAATAATCGTAATATTTTAAAATAAACTATTTGCAAGATATTTAGATAAATAGTCAATCTCAATATAAGTTTAGACCTAACTTAGGCATACTTTTAATCTGAGTTAATTACAGATTTCCAATATTATTCTAACAAGAATCAAATACCATTAGGTATTACTTTAGCCACCTAATAAAGAATCCAAATTAAAAAATATAGTTGTTACCATTTGAAAAAATAAAATTGATTTTGCTATTGGTACAACTGCGTGCTTAAAAATTTTGAAATTGTTATAAAAAAATTGCTTGTTAAAAATAAAGAAACACGTCTTTTTGCGTTTTAACGAAACTCTATGTCACCGATCCATAATCGTTTAAAAAACCTTGCGTACAATGACATAAGATACACCCTATATATAATTTTGGCTATTTGTGTTTACGGTGAATAGGGACTTCAAAAATAAATAAGTGCGCTACTTAGTAAAAAAAAATAGCCACCGTCAAAAAGTTGTATTTTTTTAAATTTGCAAGAAAGATATTAATTATATATTTTTTTCTTGTGACATGGTTAAATTATCGTGAACAATCATTCATAAATAAACATCCATGCTGAAATATTTGTATTTTACACGCAAATAAACTATTCAACTATATGTTTTAGTAAAAAAGACAAATTTTTACAATGTAGGTATAATATGATGTATAAAAACACCAGTCAAATAATATATTACATTTAATAGAAGTTATTAGGTGTGTTTTAACACAATATAATTATATTATGTATAAACTATAACTACCGACTATCCAAGCCCTAGTAATTTCATCTTACACGTCATGTAAAAAATTCAAATAAAAATAATGAAATATACTTACGTCTGAACCTAGCAAACCCGAATTAAAAAAATGTAAGTAGGTAGTTAACTACAACTACCTACAACACTACTACACTAGTCACTGGACGGTGAGCTAAAGCAAGATATTGTACAGTTGCCGTAAGCTCTACAATAATATAATCGATAATGCGATGACTTCCTAGTAAATCAAACGGGTCACTACCAATTCTCCCGATTTATTTTTAACCCAAAAAACAATGCTCCTAATGTCATTTATTCCGAAATGTACATTTTCATCCAATAATAATTATTATTGATCCCGATAAGAAATTTACCAAATAAACAATTTTCTCGATTACGATACTCTCAAATTTGTAGTGCCAATTTCCAATGTTGGAAGTATATTGAATATTCAATTGGGATAGTATGACTTTATCATATTGAGACAATTGTTATTTAGAAGCAAAGTATTTGTAAAAAGAAAATTAGATAACACTAGTGCCATCTGTGAAGACTAGAGATAAGGAGGCCAAACTCTGGCCGCCTGCACAAAAAGTGATTCTATAAAACATCGCACATTAATTTCTCCACCAGTCTGCGTGGCGGTCAAATCCGAGCTGGCTCGGTGTATAATAATTAACCCGTATTACATAGGGACATACTTGACTTTATTACCTATAAAAAATTATAATTCAAAAACTAAAAATCGTATTTAAATTATAATTACACCATCGTATTCAGTGCAAATTTATCTTTAAGAATAAATTATAAAAATAATTTTATTTTCTATATTTACGTACCTAATAAATATACATATAAACAGTAAAAATAATATTTTTTTATATGTACATAGGTATAAGCTATGTTTTACGGGACGTTTTTTGTGGTAGAGTTTGGCCTCCTTATCTCTAGTCTTCATGGTGCCATCCACGGTTTTAGAAGATATCTTCTAAGACCGTGTATCTTTAGACTTTAATCGTGAGTAATACTCAATGGTACCTGATTACCAGTGGTCTCGTAAAATTGATAGAAAAATAAGCATTCATAATAATACATTTTAAGTGCGAACATATTGGTCTTTAAATTATATTAACACATGAAACTGTTTATGGAATGTATCCAGGCTGGGTGCATAATACACGCGCCAGTAAACACAGATCAACACTCTGATAACACCTAGAGATAGAAGTTATGAGGGGGGCAGAATGGCTGAGCGGACTAAGGCGTCGGTTGCGAAGCGCACCGTCGCCGGTTCGAACCTTGGCCTCGAGTGGCACTTATCTTCGGGGGGTAGCCACGGTGTCTGAGGAGAGAAGCCGCCATCCCCTAACGGGCATGTCAGATACCTAAGGGTACCTACCCACTTGAAAATTCTGCCAAACTAAAAACACACGTGTTTACCAACCTACATTATCCTCCCCTACAAACAAACAAACAAAAAAAGCTAATGGCTCTGGTTGCAAGGCTTAATGATCAAAAAAAAAAAAAAAAAGAAAATATGATAGATAGTTACAGTAGCACCGAAGTAGCTTAAAATACTCAGGCACACTAGGTAAAAAAATATAAGGCACCACGCAGCCCTAAAAATGTGAAGCAGACTTGTAAGAGACTTTGTCCCCCCAAACACCAAAAAAAAACAATTTGTATAAAATCTATACATTTTACGTACAAAACAATTTGAAAATATTTGTGATTTTGATGAATTTTGTCAAAATTTGAACTCCAAATGCTTATATTACATTTTCAAGCTTTTTGAGTCAAAATGTTTTGATTGATATTTATAGAAAAAACTAAAAAAAATTTAATTTAAATATGTCTAAAATAGTTCAAATAGAATCAAAATATTTTAAAAAATCATACCAATATGCCTAGAAAAAGCTAATATAAATTGGTACCTATTTGATGAAAATTTAAGTTTCTACGGTTGAGCCGTTGAAAGTTTTCGATTTATAAGCCTGGGCAAGTTAATGATAATTTTTAACTGAGTTAAGTTAAGTTAATGTAAAACATTTTAACTCATTTAATAGTTAAAAGTTAACCTAATTTTTTTTTTTAACTCAGTTAAGTTTTTATTTTTTTTTATATAATATCTTTATAAATACCCAGTATTATGGTTTAAATAATAAAAATCATAAATATTATTGAACACAGGAAATAGCCAATAGCTTTTCTATACATGGGTACTGAATTAATAGAATTATGAAGTAGGTACGAAAAAAATACAAAATTGAAAATTCCAAAACAAATACAACATTTTGATTTATTAATACACTAATACAGATAAGTACTATACATTTTTTTAAATTATTAAATAAAAATAACATGGTATTTAAGAATGTACTTAATTTTAAACTCTGAATACTTTTTCAGGGTACTAAAAGTCTAAAACTGTTAGAGAATATAGCCAACTTTATACTTCAGTAAAATATTTATATTTATAAATATTTATTTAAGAAATTGATTTAACTATATTTATAATTCCCTATTCTAGTAAATGGTTATGTAATATCAATAATAATTTTTATTTTTATTATTTAATTATTTATAAATTAACTTAACTTGAATTTGATTAAAAGTAACTCGTTATTTATTAAGTTAATATCAATTAAAATAAGTTAATGAAAATTAAATTAAAAAAAGTTAAGTTAAAAGTTAAAATTAACTTAACTTTTAACTTTTTAACGCGTTTATGCCCAGGCTTGGAATTTATGCTCAACTTATTTTTTTAATTAAACTAGTAATATCTTACAATGGCTCCCCATGTATTAAAATATGCTCAAGTTTTTTATGGAATGAATCATTTTTTTCTCAACAAGAATTTAAAAAAAAAGTAACCATATTATATAGTATGATAATTAAGGAAAAATCATTTTGAATTTTATGGTGTATAGAAAATGCTGATATAAACATATAAACATTCAGTGAATAAATCATGGATCTACAGTTAAACGTCTTTGAGTTATATAAAAAAAAAACAAAATGAATATTTTTTCAAAAACTCATTTTGCATAAAAATTTCCATATTTCTTTAATTTCTGATTCTGAGCAGCGTTGAATGTAGTTGATAAGTAAAACTTACTTTTTAATTTGTATCTGTATAGGCATCTATTATGTTTAATATTATCAATATCAAATTGACATTCATTTTAACCAAGCAATTTTTGGCAACAAGCTATTTTTCTTATCACCAAATATAATAAATTAATAACGAGCTTATGTAATGATTTTAAAAAAAAGATGGAACAATTATAAGCTAAATTGGACAGTCTTATACAAAACAAAGAGTGGGAAGCATGTGACCCGACATGGATTCCAAAAGTGAATCGAGCACCAGAGACTGTTTAGTATATTATGTGTGTGGGTATAGAATTTTTAAAAAGTTGTGATGTTACACATCAGTCTGGTGAACTAACAGTTATATAATAGTGGTAAAAGTTACCACAGAAATTATTGTTTATTACATTCAAATGAGGATGAGGCAATATTTATACCAGGAGAACCTTAAATGTGAGAAAATCACAATAAAGAAAAAAAACATCAAAATTATAATATCAAACTTAATAAATAATTATTATTTTTTTGTAATTTCTCTTCTTATATTATCATACATTTTTATTATCATTTATTATAAATTATTATAAAATAAAGTGTACGTTTCATTATAATTATAAATGTTTTTAATTAAATGTTATTAATTTTTAGTATACTTCTAATAAATTATCTATAATTAATGTATAATAATTTGACAATTATTTATTTTTGCTTAAAATACCATTAAAAATAAAATATAGGTAAGTACTAAAAATACTAAAAATAATCCTAACATCGTTCGATTGGACTATAGGTGTTTTTTTTTTAGTTTTCAAATTCTAAAATTCTTCGATTTTAAATCATTAGGTCCTTATACTTAAAATATGGGGGGAGGTGGTTTAAAGGGAAAACACGTGAACATAATACTATGGAAGAAGTGGGTTATTTAAAAAACCTCTTTGCGCCACTGGATGTAAGTGGACAAAAACCTATCCAGGAGAACGCAGATCATTTCCAAAATACCGCGCCTTGATCAACCCAGTTGTTTTTGAATGTATAGAAAACACAGGAAAGATTGATTGACAAACATATTTTTATAGAATATATTGTAATATAGATATTTTAAAATGGAGTTCAATAAAATAAAATAGTAAAAAGTATAATAATATTGTGTTTTAGCCAACAATATTTATTCAACGACATTGATATTACACTTTTACCAATAAAGAAATATTGTATTATTAAAATGGATACAAATATTGAAATAGGTATCAAATTGTTAAATCAGATATAAATCACATTTTTTAGTCTAAGCAATGTAGATGATTGAATTATACAAAAATATTATATGAATACCTTATAATATAAGAACTAATTTTTCCAGTGACAGTTTGGAGCTATGGTAGGAGCTTTATTTGAATACTGTCTGTAAAGCTCATCTATATAATTTTGTCTGTAGATACCAGGAGGTCTAAAATATTAAAATATATTATACATATAATTAATAATTTTTAAATTAATAATGTATTACACAATAAGTGGCACGATTATTAGGTAGTTGATAAGGACCCCTCCTACATATTTCATTTTGGCAAGGATACTGTTTAATATTTCCAATTATAAATATTATATTCTGTTTAGTACATTTTTAAATTTCCTACATGATATAATTTTTTGCATTTTGTTTAATAACACTAAAATTAAATAATAGAACTTAAAACCATGATTACAACTAATAAATAGGTCTGTTTTTCAATGCACTTGGCATTATTTAGTGTAAGTTATGATTTTTAAATAAGTAAAAAAAATTCAAGTCTTAGTTTGATGCTACAATGATCTCAATCTGGGAGACATGAAAACTTTTAAAAGTCACAAAACATGAAAACGTTTTTATAAATTATATTTTATCGGACATTATTGTGTACTTACGTTATCCTCAATAATTCAGTGCCAATACACTAATTAGTTTTTATTTAATAATAATAAATTTAAAATTCAATACTTAAGAATGTGAATATAATATATGTAAGTACCTACTTTGTTTTAAAAAATTAAAATTTAAATGATATTTTTTTCCCTATACAAATATATTCATTAATATTCAAAAACTACATTGAAGATTTATTTATATTGATCAAATAACAAACATTAAAGGCATGAGTGTATTTTTTGTATATTATATAATTTTAAATATCCAATAAGAATTAGGGAGTCGTTACCTCATACAATAGTAACCTCAAAAGGTTGAGAACCCTTGGTTTAAGAGGACGGTACACCCGCGTGCGTTGCCTCAGTCTTACAAACGCATAACTTAGTAAGTTGTACATTCTGAATAATCTATTTAAATTGGGTATGTTTAATATAAGAGTGAATTGACCTATTATAAAATTTAGAAGTAAGAAAACACAATTTACAAACAATTTACAATTTTAAAATAATCATAACTCGCTTTAAAATTAAAATATAATAAAAATCCCATTAGGTAGCATAGATAATAATCTTAAATTTTGATTTTATAACAGGTCAATTCACTCTAATTTTTAAACTTACGGAACTTTGCACATATTCTAATGAGTGTAAGATTTGCTATGGTACGCACTTGTAAGACGGAAACAACACATCTCCTCTAAACAAAAACAATTAAAATTGATTTTATTTTACATTTGAAATTCTGTTTAACTAATAAAATCAATACGGACCCATTAGCAATATGTATATGATATAACCTACTTGGATATACCTATCTACAGATTACCTATTACATAATACTTATATGATACTCATTTCAAACAAACCAAATTTTCATGATAAATAATTAAAGTAATATATTTTAATGTACGCACTACGCACGTTAAATTTTTAGTGCATTTATGCAATTTATTTGTATAGGTAATTTTCTTAATGTTTTTTTAGAGCAGAGAATTTAGAATTATAATTTGAAAAATATAAGGTACCTATTTATGTATAATGTGTATAAAATATAAATAATCTACTGGTTACCTATGTATTGTGAATAATGTATAAGCCTTTCCCATGCGCAACATTTATCTGCTTTAAACTTTAAAGAAAATTAAGACTTATACATCATAATGTTATATCATTAAAAAATTAATAGGTATCTCTTAAAACAAATTTATAATTATGCCACAGTAAGTTATTTAGATTTTATATTACCTTGCTGCTGCAAAATGATGAATTGCACTTGCTACATCAAAATCTAACACTTCTACTAAATAACAAACAATCAAAAATCCTGTTCGATTAAAACCATGAGTGCAATGAACACCTAGTTATAACAAATAATTGTTGAATTACATACTATATAGTTATTTGTTATTAAATTAATTTAATTAATTAATTATAACTACCTATGAATTGCAAACAATTGTTTGCTAGAAAATTATAACAAATATTCAAAAACAACTCAATGTCATCACGGGTAGGAAAATATCCACCACCAACACAAGGCAATTTTACATAAGCACATCCCATATCTTCTACTTCAAACCTACTGTAGTAGCGTTCAGTGTTTGTGAGATCAATCCATAAACCAATACTTTGCTGAAACAATTGTATATATTTATAAAACTGGCATAATAACAGTATAAGATTGTATTTATTACGTTCACTTTCCATATTCACAATGTAATTCATTATCTATTTTTTAATATTGCTATGATATTTATTCTTAATCTATTCTATAATTGTTGAGCTATAATAGTTAATTACTCGAAAGTAATAGGTATATAAAAAAAATAAACAGTATAACACTAAATTAAATTAGTTATTTTTTTTGTTTTTTGGAACCCTTGAGCAATGGCATACAACATATTTATTACCTACAAATCTAGTAAAAAAATAGAAATAATGAATTAACATTGTATATAAAAATATGAACAACTCTTGTTTCTATTTGAAATTAAAAAGTTGATTAATAAGATTTTAGAGTATTATTTTATATTATCGAGTACCTGATATGAAGCCATATGTCTAAATACCATTTGTGGATTGAATCTCTTCTTGACTGCAATTTTATTGTTAAATGTATCATCTAATGGTGTTTTAAATGTCACAAATGAATTGGCTACCGATAAAGTAGCTATATTTGGACAATTTTTCCATTTTCTAGGGATTTTCGAGGAACTGTTTGATTTACGCCGAGGCCGACCATAACGACTGACTCCTGCAAAATACTTGAATTTAATTTATGATTTATAAAAATATTTATCGATGTAATCGATTCAATATCATTTGAATTTTGAATCTATCTTACATAAAACGTTATAATACTATTCACATGCATATTATTTTTACCTGACATTGAAATGTGTTTTTGTAGTACAATAGGGTAGGTAGGGTAGGTACTTATTACCTAGTGGGCAAAACAAATGAACAGCGTTTTTCTTTTAATATTCTTAAATTATGCTTTATTATATTAAACTATAATAATAAATAATAATAATATTACAACACACGACATGCCATATTGGATAGTAATTTTTAAGTAGCATAGATAATAGATAATAGAAGCAACAGCTATCAAAATACCATGAAAAATATTTCAGTTGACCACGGATAAAAGGAATACGTGCTACCAACATAACAATACGGAACAATAACAAGATTAATAATTGCAGAGGACATGGCCCCCTGAAAATACTCGAATGCGAACTTTATGTATATTATAATCTACCGTCATTACAATATTATACAATACTAGAGTGCGTTCGACGGTAGATAAAAAGATTTTTTTTTCGAAAATTCAAAGATAGAAGATAGATTCTATCTTAAACCGAGGGTGTATAAGTAATGCTCCGTCGAGACGTCGAGTAACTTGTGTATCTTAAATAGTTAAATCATGCCAACAACCTTGGATCATATACAATGATATCTATCTAAGGAATAAGGATCATATATTATAGTAGGTATGGTATAATACTAGCTGTCCCACCCGGCGTTTCCCGGGCTTAAGTTACCTCAGGTGAAATACATTGGCAATATAAATTATAAGTATAAGTTCAAGGACTCAAAAACGCATTAATTGTAAATATATTATAGCTGATCCCGTTCACTTGTATGTAAAAAAAAAGGTCATATTATTGTATATTATGTGACTTTTTTTTTTTGGCTAATGTTACGTTAAGATGCGAGCCGCAAAAGTCTATGATGCGAGCCACTGTTTGGCCACCCCTGATATATATGATTCAAACTTTGTTCAATTTGTTTATTTAATATTCGGTGTATGATATTCAAAATGTACACATTTCCATCTATCATCTTGAATATATAATTACCCGAGAGAAACGCTTGTATGTTTTGTATGCGTGAAACACGCAGTATGTTAAATGTTTTCAGATAGACTATCCACCTGCAGTGGATTGCAGACACATTGAAGTGCGTACGTAATTACGAATGTTTTATTAACAGTTAACAAGTTGATATTACGATGTGCATGTGTCGAAAAATTAGTCTTGGGAATACCTTGTTTAGTAAGCTATCTGCTATATAACTACAGGTCTAAAATTATTTACATTATTTAATCATGACCAATAGGCAATCTTACTATAAACAAAAATATATTATTATTTAGTTTCTTTTCTTACTGGATAAATGGCACCTACAACCAGATTTCCTACTTTTCGGGTGGATTTTCTTAAAATTATCTTACTTCAGAGTTAAGAACCTTCTCCTGACAATTACGAATACAACAAAAAAGAATTAGCGTCCAAAGGAATATATATCTAATTCATACATATTATAGTATAATATAGATAGATTATTGAATTTTACTTCTCGGAACAATTATTCTTATCTACTCGCCGATAAGGGCTGAGACACGATTGAGCATAAAACACCTTTTTTGCGACACTATTGAGCATAAATTGTCGGCGTATCAAAGGAAATTGAAATACAAAAGGAAACCAACACGATTGAGCATAAAAGAACTCTGCAACGTTGCCATTTTAAATTTTAAACTGTACTATACAAAAATATTTATTTAAATAATTATAATGATTCAAAATATAACATGGCAAAAAATATCATGTTTTCATAGTCAATATGTAATATACCTAGTCACATTATTCAAAATATTTATAAATCAATAATAGTCTCAATAGTAGTCACATTATAATACAGTATATAGATCTTTTTGCTAATAATGAAATAATAATAATAGTTATGACTTATCAAAATATTTGTAAAGCGTTTCTCTAATTATATATATTCCTATTAAGAGGATGCTACCTACATTTGTTTTCGCCGTCTTACGCACGTACAACATAGCAAACTTTCGTTTACTAGTTTCAATAGTTTGCTGTTAGTTTTGATATTAGAGTGCTAACTTATTATAATTTTTTTAGATAATAACATTATCTGTGCTTAAGCGTTGGCTTTTATTCGACATTTTAATTTTCAAGCGAGATATGAGCATTTTTAATTTTTGATATTCCACATACTCATATCTTGCTTTAAATGCAATTTTTGAAAAATTGACAACGCCTAAACACAGATAATTTTCCTACCTAAAAGTTTTATAATAGGTTAATTCACTTTAGTATTAAAACTAACAGCACACTATTGAAAGTAGTGAGTGACAATTTGGTATGTCGACTGCGTATGACTACGTAAGACGAAGTCAACAAATGTATGGGTAGCGTCCTCTTAAGTGTAATATAATTATCAAATAATCAGTGTTTAGTTGTTACAGTTAATCTCAAACGTATTATTAATTGATTGTAAAAATTAATATTATCTACCAATTATAACCGATTATAATTTATGTCTGAATAATAACCGATTATAGTGTAAAAAGCAGGGGCTCGAATTTGAAAAAAAAATTCCGTTTAACGTTATTTACAATTAAAACGTTACAGAATTTTTGTGTTTATCGTTATTTAGATTTAAAACGTTATACGTGTTTTGATTTAATCGTTATACTGCAGAATTAAAACGTTACACATGTTATACGTTTATCGTTATTAGTAATTTAAACGTTATTCAAATATTCTGTTTGTTGTATTGAAAATTAAAACGTTATTCATTTTT